>NC_043745.1:39161804-39214151 GCF_902148845.1 Salarias fasciatus | reverse complement strand
TTAAATCAAGTTAAATTAAAGTTAACTACTGAGAAAAATAAATACCCAAAGAAGAGAGGCATAACATTAACAATGAGAATAAACAAGTACTTCAATAAAAACAGATAAAACTAAAAACTCAAGAATATATCACATTTATATGGCTAAAAAGTTCCATTCAAAAACATGTTTTTCACAGGGAACAGGGAGAAAGAAGGGCTTTGTTGATCATGAGGTGTTTTTCGCAGATCACTTATTTATTTGTTTATTGTCTGCATATAGTATATATATATATATATATATATATATATATATATATATATATATATATATATATATATATATATATAAAATGTATGCATTTATTTTTTATTTATTTTGTATTTATTTAATTCTTTTATCTATTTATTTGTTTATTCATTTACTTATTTATTCATTCATTCATTTGTTTGTTTGTTCTGTTGTGGGTGGGTGTCAGATGGTTCGGTTCTGTGTGGTTCTGTGCTGGAGAAGCGCTGGATGAGGAGAACCATCAGCCTCTGGGATGAGAAGCGTCATGAGGACTGAGATCCGTTAGTGTGTCTTTGTGTTTTTTTATTTGATCACTGATGACGAAAATCTTTTAACAAATTAAAAACATAGATACAAAAGGACTCAGTGCTTTAAATCTATTTGAATCCAACCAGAATGTTGATTTATTGAACTCTGAAACTGTTTTCCTCAGATCTTTGTATATTTTTTTTTTTACATACAATCTGATCAAACTCTGGACGATCCTGAACTCTTGATGTTTCTGATCTGATTTCCTGAAAAACTCCAGCTGCTCAGACAAACTTTCTTCAAACATCCAGTGATGAAATGATGGAGCAGTCCATCATTAGCATTAGCATTAGCATTAGCATTAGCATTAGCATTAGACCCTGAGATAACTGGATTCAGATCTGGGCCTCGGTCGCGTCACGCCGGCGTTCACATCTGCTGAAAAGGAAAAGCAGATGAACAATCAGCACGATGTTTCCCTCCAGACTGAAGCACTCCTGAATCATGCTCCAGACCCTTCCTGGTCCTGGTCCTGGTTCAAGTTCAGGTTCTCCTGGTCCTGGTTCTGGTTCTGGTTCCAGTCCAGATCCTCCTGGTCCTAGTAGTTTTAGAGTTGACAGTCACCGTGACACAATCCACCTTGGTGTTCTGCTCATATGAATGTCTGACGTCTCTGTTTTCATTATTAAATCAAACAGCACCACCTAGTGGACCAACGTGAGCACTACACTGTTTCTGTTGTTTCCGTGGAAACACGCCGCTTTCAAAACTTTCCTGTTTAAGAGCAAAACTTTTCTGAATGAAAACAAAAAATGAACTTTTACTTGAGTAAAAAATGGTAAAACGCAGAAACCAGTCATGAATCAGTACGTAAAAGTCAAAGTTATGGACACAGAACTTTTCAAACCGGGATTCGAACCGACAGCTCTGCCATGAAAGAAAGAATCAGTCGACGTTCAACCCTGAAAAACGCCTTTAATGAAGGTTAAAGATCTACAGAGTTTCTCCTGTACAGACAGTTCATGAGCTCCTCTGGGGGGGGGGGGGGGGGGGGGGGGGGCATGAGGACGGGACGGGGACGGGGGACTTCCTGTCAGAGGCGGCGCCGCAGCAGGAACATGAGGAAGACGGCGCTCAGCAGGATGCAGAGCGTGCAGACGGTGGGAACCACGATCTCCGTCACCATCTCCATGTGTCCGATCAGCGGGTCTGAGGAGGAGGAGGAGGAGGAAGAGGAAACACGGCGTGAGGTGAGTAGAACCCCCCCCCCCCCCCCCCCCCCCCCCCCCCCCCCCCCCCCCCCCCCCCCCCGAGTATGGCAGGCTATTAGAGACACAAATCTTCATGTATTTACAAGAAAACGCTGCGCTCCGTTCAATTCCAGAAGTGACGTGTCCGATCAGAAAAGACGCCGCTCGATAACGGTGTATTTCTGGTCTGGAAAAATGCCACTTTTTTTTTTTTTTTTTTTTTTTAAAGAAAGAACATATACAAACTCTCGTAGAGGCAAACAGTCAAACAATCAAGAAAAGAACACAAGCAAAAAGATAAGAATTACAAAGGGGGGGGGGGGCAAACAATCAGACATGGCACAATCTGCCAATTGAACAAGTGAAAATCGTCACTTCAAATTCAGAGAACTTCTCTTAAATCCAGTCTTTCTTTCTTGACAAAATAGTTTTTTTTTTTTTAATTGAATTTATCTTAAAGGTGCATTAAGGAGTTTGCACGTTTTATGCGAAACAGCGCCCCCTGCAGGTCTTGGGCGTAATGCAGCTTAGTGAAAAACTCGTGCCTGTGGCTCGCGTGCACGGAAGAGGGGAACTCCTTCCTCGCTCTTTTAGTAGCGCTCAAGTAAGATTTAAGTTTCTTCTCCCTGGTGGAGTCTGTGTGGAGCTGTGGCAGTGCCAGAAGCCAGTCTGTTCTGACTTTCTGGAAGCTCCTGCTCAGTTGTTGCTCACTCAGCATCTGGCGGAGTAATGGCGGACAAAATGAAACCTAACCAGCCGGAGCGCGCATTACGTCATTCCTTTCAAATTCTCCCCAAAAAAACTCTGGTGCCGGACCGGCACTGTGACTTTCAAGTGACAGTTTAGCCTGTTAGAGGTACTTGTAATGAATATGTCAGGGCACATTGTACACATCATTAAAAACGTGTAACATATTCATGGTGGAAAATAAGTATTTTTAAGGTTGTAAAACTCCTTAATGCACCTTTAAATTAAGCAAAACGAGACATTTTCCTTCAAAACAAGTTGAAAAAACTGGCTCAGATTTGGACTTTTTGCGGTGCTTCTGGTTCTTCGGCACCTGGTTGTGTTCATGTTTTCTAATGTAAATGTAATTTGTAATACAGCTTTTAAAAACCCGAATATTATCTTATAAACACACATCGGAATAATCCGGTTGAAAGTGACATTAAATACTGTTCTGCCATGTTCTATCTGCAAGGCCTGTGGGGTCCTTCTTCTTCTGTGGTGTCTGTGTAAAATAAGGTTGAACATGCAAACAGCACATCTGGTGGCATGGAGTAGAAATGCAGTCGTGCTGTGGTTTGAATGGGGAGATCCTGATCACGTAAACAGGAGTAGAGAAAATTGGCTGCATGTGTAAAGAGATGCTAACTGAGGTTTGAGGATCGTCTCTTCAACTGGAGACACAACAGAAAGAATCAGCCTTGAAGACGAGCAGGTTAGCGGAGAAGCTAGCTTCACGCTGGCCAAACATTTGGTCTTTGAGACGTGAACCGAGAACCGGATCCCGCGGATCCTCCGGGCTGGAACTGACCTGCAGCCAGCAGTTGGTTGCTGGACGAGCAGGTCTCCACCGACTTCCTCCTCCAGCTGTCCACCTGCGGACCACAGACACACAGCGTCACGTCAGGGCCCGGGTGGGCGGGGCTCTGCGGCGGGGGCGGAGCCCGCCCTACCTCTCTCTGGTTGGGGAAGCCGTTGGAGCCGATGATGCGCTTGTAGAAGTGGACCGAGGCCTTGGGGTAGCGCGGCTTGGCCTTGCTCCGGAAGTCGACGTAGAAGAGGCCGAAGCGCTCCGAGAAGCCCTCGTCCCACTCGAAGTTGTCCAGCAGGGACCAGGCGGTGTAGCCCTTCACGTTGACGCCGTCCCTCACCGCTGCAGCGCGGAGACAAGTCAGGGAACAACGTTAGCATGCTAGCGCAGAGTCTACATGGAAAACACACGCAACACATTTAGGGAACTTTCTACAACTCTCTTCAAATGAGCATTGTAAGAAGTGTTGAGGGAAATTTGGTAAACTGAAGGGAACGGTTCCCTGAAATCTCCATTTGAGTTGTTTCAGACACAACGGAAAGCTAGAGCATCTTCCTAAAGCCTACAGCCGGGTTCCTCAATTAGCGGACAGCGGTCCACGACCGGACCACGGCATACCTCGCTGCGGACCCAGGGCAAATGTTTGGAAAAAAAAAAAAAAAAAAAAAAAATCTTTCTTTAAACGCTCCATGTTCCGTGTGAGCACCGTTCTGCGCCGCCCCGCTCCGCGGCGCGCTCCGTCGCACCGCACTGCTCGGCACTGCTCGGTACTGCCCGGCATCCCTTGGTATCACTGGTGCCCCCCCGCGCGCCCCGCCCCGCCCCGCTCCCACAGGGCACTGAAGCCCGGACCCATGCTTTTATGTAAAAAACAAATGTGGACCTTCAAGACTTGTACTTGAGGACCCCTGGCCTACAGGCTAAGTGTTGAGGGAACATCAACAGATTGCAACAGTTCTCTGAAGAGAGGAAACTCGGTGTTGAAGGGACTTGAACAGATTGTAACGGTTCCCTGAAGAGTGGGCACTCGGTGTTGAGGGAACATCAACAGATTCTAACAGTTCCCTGAAGCGTGCACGCTCGGTGTTGAGGAAACATGAATAACTTGTGAAGCCATCCTGATGTCTGTATGCAACGTATTTAGGGAACATTACCAGATGCTAACAGTTCCCTGAAGAGTGGAAATTCGGTGTTGAGGGAACATCAACAGATTCTAACAGTCCCCTGAAGCGTGCACGCTCGGTGTTGAGGGAACATGAATAACTTGTGAAGCCATCCTAACGTCTGTATGTGACTTGTTTAGGGAACATTATCAGATTCTAACAGTTCCCTGAAGGGTGGGTGCTCGCTGTTGAGGGAACATGATGAACAGATCTGAACAGTTCCCTGAATTGTGGGCATCTGGTGTCGAGGGAACATAAACAGATTGTAACAGTTCCCTGAAGTGTGGGCGCTCGGTGTTGAGGGGACATCAACAGAGTGTAATAGTTCCCTGAAGGGTAGACGTTCAGTGTTGAGGGAACATGAATAACTTGTGAAGCCATCCTGATGTCTGTATGCAATGTATTTGGGGAACATTACCAGATGCTAATAGTTCCCTGAAGAGTGGAAACTCGGTATTGAGGGAACATCAACAGATTCTAACAGTTCCCTGAAGCGTGGGTGCTCAGTGTTGAGGGAAAATTATGAACACACTGTAACAGTTCCCCGCAGTGTGGACGCTCAGAGTTGAGGGAACATCAACAGAGTGTAATAGTTCCCTGAAGGGCGGACGTTTGGTGTTGAGGGAACATGAATAACTCATGAAGCCATCCTGATGTCTGTATGTGACGTGTTTAGGGAACATTACCAGATTATGAACACCTCTCAAAGTCGGCATATGAGGCGTTCAAGGAACCTTATCTCCCTGTGAGGCATTTAGAGGACGTCTGTGATTTCCAGTTTTAGAAAAAAACCCCGGTATTTTATCTGAGCTGCAGTCGGCAGGTGGAGCAAAGAGTGGGTGGAGTTTCAGCAGAGAGTGGGTGGAGTTTCAGCAGAAAGTGGGCGGAGCAGCTTCACCTTTCAGCATCTCGTTGATGTAGTCCTTGAAGTACTGCACCCTCCAGTGGTCACACAGGTCGGTGCACAGCATCTTCTCCGACACGCCGTTCTCCGTCACATAGATCATGGGGTTCCCGTACTGCGTCTGCAGGCCACGGCGGAGGCCGTCACTCTCGGGTCAAAGGTCAAACGAAGAACCGGAGAGTTTTGTCACCTTAACGAAGTTCAGCAGGCGCCTGAAGCCCCAGGGCACCGAGTACAGCCACTCGGACCCGGGGTCGGGCCACTGGGGGTCCACCAGCTCCGCCAGGTCACGGTCGGTGAAGTAGCTATCTCCCAGGGCTGATGGGTAATTCTTCTGGGTGACGTAGCGGGTGGTGAAGTGTCCTAGGCCCAGGAAGTCGCAGGTTCCCTTGATGTAGCTTTTCTCCTGAGGCGAGAAGACGGGGAGCCGAGAGGCTCCAAGACCCTGCTGACCGCTCTTCCTGCCTGCAAGGGAGCGCGCACGCACACACACACACACACACACACACACACACACACACACACACACACGCACACAGTGAGAGAGACACACACATTCCAGCTCTTCACTCCCCACGCCTGACATTTCTCACACAAATCAAGAACTCGGCCGTCAACAGGATTTAAAAGAATACATCAATAAAGTCGTGTGACGGTAAAAACCCTGCGTCTGCCAGCAGCCACCCAGCCTGAGGGGCGGTGAGAGAACCCTGCTGCTTTTAGAGACGCTCACAGTGAAAGCAGCAGGCTGTTAGCTCAGCTGCTGGTGTCAGTGAGCCGTTAGCTTAGTGAGCCGTTAGCTTAGTTGTTGGTGTCAATGAGCTGTTAGCTCAGTTAGCCATTAGCTTAGCTACTGGCGTTAGTGACATTAGCTTAGCTTCCAGCCTCAGTAAGGTGTTATCTCTGTTAGCCAATAGCTTAGCTACTCGTGTTAGTGAACCATTAGCTTAGCAACCAGCATCAGTAAGCTGTTAGCTTAGCTACCAGCATCAGTGAGCTGTTAGCTCAGTTTGCTGTTAGCTTGGCCACTAGCTCAGTGAGCTGTTAGCTTAGCTACCAGTGTCAATGAGCTGTGAGCTACTATTTTAGCTACTACCATGAGAACTAGTAGCACCACTACCACCACTACTAACCTCTATTTTAACTACCACTTGCAGTACAATAACTACTCATGTTACTCGAACCACTACAGCCCCGATTCTAACTCTGACTACCGCCGTAGTTCACATCGTGTTGTAGCAGAATTATTACTGCAGCATCACGTCATCAGGTGGGCCAAACTAACCCGTCTGTCCACGTTCACACAGTATTTTCATTACCACCTCTTGGTGTGGTCCGCCAGGCGACCTTTGACCTTACCGATGTAGTCCTTCATGACCTGCGGGTAGTCCCCGTTGAAGATGGGCGTGGCGAACCAGCCCAGGTAGAACTGGATGTACCGCTCCGCCGCCTCGATGTCGCGCTGGTTGGACACGTCCACCGGCTCGCCCCAGTCGGCCGTCAGAGAGATTCCCAGCAAGCCTGGACAGACAGATGGGGGGACAGCGGTTCGAACCCCATCCGCCGGAGCCGACTGCCGCACCCGAGCTCACCTTTCTGTTTGCTCCTCCACTGCACGTCGTACGTGTGCCACACTTTGGCGTGAGCCTGGAGACAGAGCAGAGGACAAGGCGTCAAACTCCAGAGACGGGTGGTGAAGGCTCCGCCTGGAGAACATCACAGTGTCTAGAACCGTTTGAAAACCGTGGTAAAGTTACTAATGTCAACTCCACTTGCAACTGTTTTTTCTTTTAACTTTTACTTTTAAACTTGATAGCGAGCATTAACCGGAAATAACAGAGGTGGGAGACTGATGACATCATTCAAAATGGCCGCCCCATTCATCTTAGTTATTTTTGATTTTAGCCGAGACTCTACTGGTCCAGATCTGTTATTTTTGATGAGTAATGGCAGCTGTTAGCCTTTAGCTTTTAGCTCATTCAGGAACATTTCACTGGAAAACAATAACAAAGAGGACGAGAGATTTAAAGATTTTAAATGATATCAGGTGGAATTTAGATAAGAAAAAATTCACGGTGTTGGTTCTGCTGGATCTGAGTGCCGCTTTGACACAGCAGACCACCACATTTTAATAAACAGACTGAGGCACCTGGTGGGCCTCTCTGGTACCGTTCTTAACTGGTTCAGTTCTTTTCTCACAGATCGATGTTTTTATGTAAGTTTGGATACTTGTTCCTCAGGAACTCATGAAATTAGGTGTGGGGTTCCCCAAGGTTCAATTTTAGGTCCCATACTTTTTAATCTCTACATGTTTCCACTTGGGGACGTCATCAGGAGACACGGCATCAGTTTCCATAGCTACGCTGACGACACTCAGCTGTACATGGCCGTGTCTCCTGGTGACTCAGGGCCAATAGAAACCCTTTTTAACTGTATTTCAGACATCAAGTCATGGATGCAGTGAATTTCCTGCAGCTCAACCAGGACAAGACTAAGGTTTTAGTTATCGGTCCCGAAGGTCAGAAAGAAAATTTTACAAAAATTACGGGATTTTAAACCAGAACAATCAGTGAAGAACCTGGCCGTGATTTTTGACTCTGAGCTACATTTTATTCCACACATAAAAAACATAACTAAGATTGGATTTTATCATCTTAAGAATATCGCCAGAGTCGCCCGTTTCTCTCTCAGGCCAGCAGGAGGCGATAATGCAGCTTTTATCTCCTGTAGATTAGACTACTGTAATGCCTTGCTCTCTGGTCTTCCCAAAAAGAATATTTCAAACCTACAGCTATTATAAAACTCAGCCGCCGTGCTGACGAGGACCAGGGGGCGGAGCCACATTACAGCGGTTTTACAGTCGCTGCATTGGCTCCCTGTCCGTTTCAGGATCGATTTTAAAGTTCTCTTATTAGTTTTTAAATGTCTTAATGGCCTTGCGCCTTCTTATTTAGCTGATCTGTTTTTACCCTATCGACCCTCGCGGCCCTGAGGTCCTCTGGTAGTACCTTATTGTGTGTTCCTAAACCCGGAACCAAGACGAATGGTGAGGCGGCTTTCGGCCACTACGGCCCCCGCCTGTGGAACAGCCTGCTGGAGAACCTCAGGACCACAGAGACCGTTGATATTTTTAAAGGGAGGTTGAAAGCACACCTTTTTAATCAGGCTTTTAACTGACCTTTTATAGTACTGTTATTCCATCTTTATTTATGTAATTTTATTCTATTTTATTATACACTTTCAACTTGTTTTACTTTTTTACTTTATAATCCTATCTTGTTAACTTATTCTAATTTCGTGTCATATTTTATTATGTTTTAGCTGTTTAATTCCAGTGTTTCCTCAGGGGGTCCTTCACACCGGGAGTTGGTCCTGGTCCTACGCTGGGGTTACTGTGCCCGGGTCCTCTGGTCCCGGCTGGCCTGGGGGGCTCCACACTTCGGTGTGCGGGTTCCCTTGGTCTGTCGGGGTCGGAGGTCGGGCGCTGGAGCCCCAGTATTAATTGACCCTCGATTTCTCCTGGTGTGGGCGGCCCCACTGGTGGTGTTTTCCCAAGATGCTCAGTGACATGCCTCCGCTCATGTCTCCTCTGTTCTGTGCAAATTAATGGGAGAGTGTGTGTGTGTGTGTGTGCGCGTGCGTGTGTGGTGCATACTGTTTGATGGCGCGGTTTTTATTCTTTTTGTTTTTATGACTGTTTTTACTGTTCAGCACTTTGCGTTGTTTTCATTAATATGAAAAGTGCTATATTAATAAAATTTGATTT
The DNA here is from genome assembly GCF_902148845.1 of Salarias fasciatus. Classification (NCBI taxonomy): domain Eukaryota; kingdom Metazoa; phylum Chordata; class Actinopteri; order Blenniiformes; family Blenniidae; genus Salarias; species Salarias fasciatus. The sequence goes on along the minus strand of NC_043745.1, from coordinate 39,205,012 downwards.
GATTTGATTTGATTTGAATGTCCAGTTATCAAGACAACTTTATCAGGGTCGTTTCCACTTGGTGTTAAAGGAGAACTATGCAAGATTTGCTTTAGCGCTCCCCCTACTGAAATTGAAATTGCAAGCGCTGTTTTCAGGACACAGACCCCGGGGGGAGTGGAGGGACCAGCGAATCACCGTGACAAGTCTTTGTTTACCCCCACAGGGATTCTGAAACACATTTACTGAGGTAAAAAAGTTGCATAGTTCTGCTTTAAAACGCGTCTCGGGTGATCTGAGAACAAGTGACGAGTTCGAAAGGCGAGTGTGAACAGACACCGATGCGTCTTCACTGGGAGCCCTTCCTGTGGGTGTCCGGACCTCTTCCTGTGGGTGTCTGGACCACTTCCTGTGGTGGTCTGGACCACTTCCGGTGGGAGTCCAGACCACTTCCTGTCGTAGTCCAGACCACTTCCTGTGGTAGTCCAGACCATTTCTTGTTATAGTCTGGACCACTTCCTGTGGTGGTCTGGACGTTCTGACACAGTGACGTTCCTGACACAGCTGTTCGGCTGCGTTGCCCAGCAGCGGGGGGGGGGGGGGGGGGGGGGGGGGGGGGGGGGGTGGTATCCGGCCTTTCTGTACATATCTATGGAGGAGAAGGACGAGCGACTGGGACGTGGTCCGGCGTCTCACCTTGATGATGTGGTGAGCTGCTCTGTAGGCGCCGGAGCCCCTCAGCTTCAGTCCGGGGGCGTGCTCCCCCGTCTCGTACCCCTCCACAGCCACAGACTGCAAACAAAGCACGCTGACGCTAAGCGCCGCAGACGGGAAGGCAGCGAGACGGCGGGACGGCCGGCGCGCCACACTCACCCACGGGTTGTTGAAGGTGATCCAGTACTTGACCCGGTTCCCGAAGCGCTCGAAGCACAGGTTGGCGAAGTCGTTGAAGTGGTTGACCATGCTGGCATTCTGCCAGCCGCCGTATTTCTCCTGCAGCACCTGAAGGGCGGCAGAGCGAAGCACTGAGAAACCTGCTGGCCTTCACTTCCTGTTTCCAACATCATTTCAATTCAATTCAGCTTTATTTATAAAGCGACGATTACAACAGAGTCATTTCTACTTTTACAGAGAAAACCCAACAAATCCACAAGAGCAGGAAGACACTGAGGGAAGGGTTTTATTGGTACATATGGAAGCTTATTTAAGATATTTCAGCCACGTTTCAGACTTTAGATCTGGTGGATTTCATGGCTTTTGAGGGGAAATCGAATCGCCAACCCTGGGAAGGTGAGCGCCTTGAAAGAAGAGCGAGCAGAGGTCACCTGAGGCAAATCCCAGTGGTACAGCGTGACGATGGGCGTGATCTGGTTGTCCAGCAGCATGTTGATCAGGTCGTCATAATACTTGATGCCTTTCTCATTGACCTGCTCGCCTGCAGGAACCGAAACACAAAGACGGCGAGGAGATGAGGCGCGAAGCGGAGGACTCCCGCGAGCTCAGGAATCGAACAAGTCTTCTGGCTGAAAACGCTTCATTCTGATTCATCAATTACTAGAAAAAAAAAATTAGTTTCACAACCAAACATGAACGTTTCTAAGGCAGAAACTCCTAATCAGCAGCATGCTAACAATAGCATGCTAATAGCAGCATGCTAACAGAGGTGATGATGAAACAAAAGAAAGCGCTGGAAGATGCAAATGCAGGCTACATGTATAAGGGCGGAGACATCGTGGCGACTAGAGAGACCAAACACTGGTGGTGCTCTCGCCGAGGCGTCCGGTGGATCATGAGCGTCCGGCGGCACCGTGGAGACGGCGAGGCGACTGCGCTGGAGTCACACAACGAGTCAATCGTCAAGGAGACGTCGAGGAGACATCTCCGAGGCCTACAGCGGACTGGAAGGTCTTAAAAAACTACAACTCGTATGAGTTTCCGGTCCCTCCTGGAGACCCGGCTAGTCTCCAGGAGACGTTTCTGAAACCAGCAGAGACTCGAATCACCACCAGGTCTCCACCTAGTCTCCAACAGGTCTCTCCCAGGTCTCCACCAGGTCTCTACCTAGGCGCCACCTAGTCTCCACCAGGTCTCTCCCAGGTCTCCGTCTAGTTTCCACCAGGTCTCCACCAGGTCTCCACCTAATCTCCACCAGGTCTTCACTTAGTCTTCACCTAGTTTCCACCAGGTCTCCACCTAGTTGCCACCTAGTCTCCACCCGGTCTCTCCCAGGTCTCCACCAGATCTGCACCAGGTCTCTACTAGGACTCCACCTAGTCTTTACCTAGTCTCCAACAGGTCTCCACCTAGTCTCCACCTAGTTTCCACCAGGTCTCCACCAGGTCACCACTAGCTCTCCACCAGGTCTCCATCTAGTCTCCATCTAGTCTCCATCAGGTCTCCGTCAGATCTCCACCCAGTCTAAAGCAGGTCCCCATATAGTCTCCAACTAGTCATCAACTAGTTGCCACCTAATCTCCACTTAGTCTCCACCAGTTCTCTATTGAATTTCCACCTAATCTCCACCAGGTATCCAGCTAGTCTCCACCAGGTCTCCATCTCTTCTCCACCTAGCCTCCATCCTGCCTCCACCCAGCCTCCAGGTCAGTGAGATGGGCCCTTTAGCGTTAGGTGCGTTAGCTGCTGGTAAACAGCTGTGCGTTTCTCTTACTTTTCAGTCCGGTGGGTAAAATCCTCGGCCAGGAGATGGAGAAGCGGTAATGATTCAGCTTCATGTCCTTCATCAGCGTCACGTCATCCTCGGAGACAAACAGCAGGAAACCTTTTTTTTTTTTTGTTTTCAACTTCATGTGATGACAGGCTATTAGCTTAGCTTGGCACAAAGTCAAGACACTGGCTAGCTGGAGTTAGCCAACTCATTTGTTATTGTCACCTCTAAGTTTTTGAAGTTAGCCTGTTAACTCAAAGTCACAGTCAACACTCATCTCGCACCTGCTGCTACGCTAACTGTACTTGTTACAGAGCCGGGAGTCAAACAAGTTAGCATTGTATTGCTAACTTCTTTAGCCTGAGGAAGGGGACCCAAGAAGTGAAAAAATTTGTAAGTATATACAGTTAAAAGTGCAATAAGTAAGAAATTATCTATAAAATAATTAAAGTCATTCCCATTTTCCACCGGCCATTGAAGAAACATTCCCTTTAAACAATCTTTCTCCTCCATTAACAATACCCTGGTCAAGTTTTTCCCTCTCAAAATCCTTGAAATGATGTGTGGTGTTCCACAGGGATCTATTTTAGATCCACTAAATTCTCATGTTTTACTTCAGTTTTACACAGCAGGGTTTCAAAGATGATGTGCGTCGCCATGAAAATGACAGCAACACTGTAAACAGTGTAGTTTTAATATTGGTCCACTAGTTGGTGCTGCTATTTGTTCTTGTAATGGAACCACACACACAAGCTACACTATAAACATTAACACTGGAGAACACAGACAGAACGCCAAGTTATTATCTCAGTGTTTACAAAAAATTCGGTTTTCAGTGACCTGGAGCACTGTTGTCATGGAAACGGACACCCAAAACAGTACGAAATGTTGCCATGTGAATGTGGCCCGACGTGAGGAGCACGTGTGAAGCGTGGAGAAACAGGTGAAGGCTCGCTCTTCTTCTCACCTTGAATTTGCGGTAGCCCTCGCAGGAGAAGTCTCCGGTGTCGTTCAGGAAGATTTTCCCCTTCCTGTGGGCGAAGGCATCCCAGATGCTCATCCCCTTCCCGTCGGTGTTCCAGGCTCCTTCGGTTTGATAGGCCGAGCTGCCGGCGCCCCACGAGAAACCTGCAGAGCCGCGCACACATTCCACGCTGTCAAGATGCTAACGCTAATGCTAACGCTACTTGTAGTGGGACGTGTTCCACGTTCCTGAGTGAGTTCAGGATGAACGATGCTCGTCTTCTGATAAACTGGAGCTTTGTGAAAACATCACAGAACTGCCCACACCATCTGACATGCTAATGCTAAAGCTAACAGTGGGTTCAGGCAGCAGGAAAAGATGAAACAGCTTGTGAGAACGTTTGAAAAAACAGAGAGACTTCAGGTCATGCTAATGCAACAAGTAGCATGACACAGTAACATGTCGGTCTGGGATTACGCTAGCTGAGCTAGCTGTCTGCGACAGAGAAGCTTAGGCTCATGCTAATGCTAATGCTAACACTTAGCTCTGTGACATTGAGCAAAAGACAGCAGCTCTGCAGCTCCACGATCACCTCTGACAGAAGTAATAAGCCTACGGAGACACCGGTAACTAGAACCGAGTAACTAGTTACAATTTAACCATCAGTTAGTAACTAGTTACATTTTTACCATCAGTTAGTAACTAGTTTAATTTCAAACATCAGCAACTTTTCTACTTCATCAGTTAGCAGCGAGTTACATTTTAACCTCCAGTTAGTAACTAGCTCCACTTCAACCATCAGTTAGCAATTTGTTCCACTGTCGCCATTAGTTAGAAACTAGTTCCATTTCAATCATCATTTAATGACTTGTTCCATCAACCATTGATTAGTAAGTAGTTACACTTCAACCAGCAGTTAGCAACTTGCTCCATTTTAACCATCAGTTAGTGACTGGTTCCACTTCACCATAAGTTGGCAATTTTTTCCATTTTCACTATCAGATAGTAACTAGTTTCATGTTAACCATCAACTAGTAACTAGTCACACATTAACCATCAGTAACGAGCTGAACTTCAATGAGCAGCTAGCAACTAGTTCCATTTCAACCACCAGTTAGCAATTTGCCCATCGTCACAAGATAACTAGTTGCATGTTAACCATCACTTAGTGACTAGTTTCATATTCACCATCAATTAGTAACTAGTCACATGTTATCCATCAGTTAGTAACTAATTCCATTTCAATCATCGGTTAGTGACTAATTCCATTTTAACCATCAGTTAGTCAGTAGTTCAATTTTAACCAGCAGTTAGCAACTATTTCCATTTCAACCATCACTTAGCGACTAGTTCCAGTTGAACCATCAATTAGTAACTAGTTCCATTTAAACAATCAGTTAGTAACTAGTTCCATTTCAACCACCAGTTAGCAATTTGTTCCATCTTCACAAGATAGTAACTAGTTGCATGTTAACCATCACTTAGTGACTAGTTTCATATTCACCATCAATCAGTAACTAGTCACATGTTATCCATGTTATCCATCAGTTAGTAACTAATTCCATTTCAATCATCGGTTAGTGACTAATTCCATTTTAACCATCAGTTAGTAACTAGCTCCATTTTAACCAGCAGTTAGTAATTAGTTACTGTCATGTAGTTCCAGTTCTACAGAGATGAGTTATTTTATAAACATGAGAGACATGAAAGCTGCAGGACTGTGGTCCCTCCTGGATCCAGTCCAGATCCAGGATCAGATTCTGGACTTGAACCGACATGAAGAGATTGTTAGAAGAGCTTCTCTGGTTCTGGTTCTGGTCTCTGGTCTCTGGACCCCCCCCCCCCCGTCCCTCCTACCTGTCGGGAAGGTGCTGTAGAAGAAGGCCGTTCGGTCATTCTTGGTCCAGTCGAAGTCTTGTCCGGCGGAGACGCCCAGCAGCAGTGTGAGCAGGAGACAGCAGCTCGATGCCGTCCTCTGCACCTTCATCATCCCCATCATCATCATCATCATCATCATGGTCGTGGTCTTCGGTTCCACCTGCAGAGCACAGCAGACGGTCAGCTGGAGCTCAGAGATGGGGGGGGGGCGGATCAGGTGGGACCAGGTCCCCAACCTGCGGCAGAGGGACGGCCGCTTCATTTCAGCCAGCTGTGGGACACACGGACACAAAAGGCGAGCAGAGACAGGAAGTAGGCCAGCTTGTCCAGCGTGCTCAGGAGCAGAGACATGTCCGGGGGTTAGTGGTCTGAAACTCTCCTGACCTGCTGATCCGCCTCCGAACGGCAGGAATCATCTCCCGGGTTCTGTCCCTCGCTGTCCGCTCGCCGCCACTGTCCGCAAAACAAAACCCGCAGAGGCATCCAGCGCCGGGGCGGCCGCTCAGCGGCCCCCCCGCCCGCACCCTGAATAACCCCCCCCCCCATTGGGAGGCAGTCGAGTGTGAGGGTGAATCTGCTGGGGCAAACATATCTTTTGGGAAAAGGCGGGATTTTGACGCAGTAAGCAAAATGAATGTCGGAGCCGTTGGAGAGCATTCAGACCGCTGAACAGAGCGGCGAGCGGTTCTCCACTGACACAGAACTCACCCACAACCACACGGTTTCATCAGTCTGGGCAACGCTAGCGCCCGAGAAACAGCAGTTAATAAGAAGTAAAGTGGTCCCAGACGCCATCCCTGAGGAACACCACCAAGCATGTCGACTGTATTTGAAGAGGAAAAAACGTTTTTCATCACTGATGTGATTTATTTATGTCATCTTCAGGATAATTAACAATTTTATAAACATATTTAAAAGAGATTAAAAAAATAAACATGCAGGTCAGTTTGTCGCAAACCGGGAAAGAGGCAGCTAACTGAAGCTAGCCCACTAGGTTCTGTGTTCTAGAAGAAACCAAACATCTGAGGAGTTTCTGATAGTGTGTGGTGTTGATAGAGTTCAGTCAGAACAAGAACCTTGTTCCTCAAATAACACAGAGTTCTACTCATCATATCCGCTAAACATCTGTGAACATTTAAAATCATCTGAGAGGACCGTTAGAAAATCCTCTGCTCTTCATATCTGGAGAACATCTGTGAACTCCACTCTTCTCCTCACGTCTAAAGAACATCTGAGAACCTGTTCTCCTCCTCACATCTGGAGAACATCAGTTCCACTCGCTGTGTGCTGCCACCTCCTGGTGGTGAAAACGTTTACAGGAACATGTAAATATAAAGATTGACAATAAACATGTATTTTATGTTCCATTAACACGACATTTGTGAAAACGTGAAGCTTTGGTTGTGTTTTTTGTCTGTTTCCATGACAACGGAGCTCAGAGCCACTGAAAACACAACTTATTTGAAAAAGACGGTGGAAAAACATGAAAGAGAAGGTGGAACTTTTTGCTGATGACATGGTTTTCAGTGTTTCTTCCGTTTCCATGGAAACCGTCATCTCCTCAGAGCGTTGTGTAACCGTGGCCTCGGTGGCTCCGGTCCAGGTTCTCTGAAGGTTTTCGGTTCGAATCCCTGAGGTGAAACGACGTGGTTTGCCGCTGTTGTCAGGTCAGCGCCCGCTGGGGTCATGACCTCTGCTCTGAAAGCGGCGTGAACAAAGCGTGAATGCGAGCATTGTCCTCCGCCGAAGTGCCGAGAGCCCAAAGTGTTGGCACTGCACTCTGCGTGCACACCTTTCCACGTCAGGTGAGTGTGTGTGTGTGTGCGCACAGCGGTGTGTTTAGCATATCAATGGCAGCCCGGCGGAGCCTTCCAGCACCTGTGGGCTTCGGCCGCTCCTCGTATTTAAGCCGCTTTCTGCTGGAATAGCAGAGCTGACATGAACATCTTTACTAAGGTCCCAGGATTAGCCCAACAAACCAGGTAGGGCCGCGCTCCACCCGCAGGGCGGAGGCTGGGGGGAGGGTGGAGGAAGGGGGTGGAGGATGGGGGAGAGGGTGGAGGGAGAGGGTGGAGGGAAGAAAGAGGGTGGAGGATGGGGGAGAGGGTGGAGGGAGAGGGTGGAGGATGGGGGAGAGGGTGGAGGGAGAGGGTGGAGGGAAGAAAGAGGGTGGAGGATGGGGGGGAGAGTGGAGGCAGAGGGTGGAGGGAGAAGGTAGAGGATGGAGGGTGGAGGACCCAACACACCACAGATTTCCTCCTGGTGGTTTTCATGATCTCTGTGACAACATAAAAAAACTCGATGACCTAAAGACAAGACACACACACACACACACACACACACACACACACACACACACACGTACGTGTGTTGTACTCATGAAAGTAATCTTTTTTTCTCCGTCCTCAGCAAGCTGGGGTCTGTGCTCCAACGTGCCTTCTACGGGTCCAGTGGGAGGGTGAGTCCTTGACCTTGACCGTAACTTGACCTTTAATCGGTTAAACTGGATGTCAGAGGAGGAAGATGGTTTATCATCTGGATGTTAAAGAGTTATAAACACTTGTCTCTCACAACTGTCGATTATCACAAACGTCTGGTTCAGTCTGTGGCATCACTTCCTGTCTGTGACATAACTTCCTGTTTGACCTCAGGTGACCCTTTTCGAGCAGCGTAACTTCGCCGGCAGGCGGCTCGACCTGACGTCCGACTGCTCCCGGATCAGCGACAAGAACTTCCCCGAGAGATGCAACTCGGTGCAGGTGGAGAGCGGAGCGTAAGTCAGCGGAACCGGCTCTCGGGCCACCTCGGTCCCAGGACCAGATCTTGACTCCACAGCAGCAGACCACCAGGCGTCCCAGGGACCAGAGAACTTAGTCTTCACCCCAATAAATCAAAAAATGACTCATGAAATCACATCACAAGCTAGCTGTCACCACGAGCTAGCTATCATGACAAGCTAGCTGTCATGACTAATGAGCTATCACAGCTAGCTAACTGTCACGAATAGTGACTAGCTAGCTATCGTGACTAGCTAGCTGTCACCAATAGCTAGCTGTCACAGCGTTTCAAGTAAATGCACTTCATTATTACATTTTTGTTTCAGAAAGGTTTTTTTGTTTTCATGACGTTTTGAAAACTGTTTCCACGGAAACAGCAGAAATGCTGAAAATGATGTAGTTAGCATGCCAGACCATGAAGGGCTTGTCCATCTACTGAGCATGTGCAGAACAGGACCAGGACCAGGACTAGTACCAGGACTAGGACTAAGATCAGGACCAGGATATCAGAACTAGGACTAGGTCTAAGACCAGGACCAAGACCAGGACCAGGATTAGGATGAGGACCAAGACAAGGACCAGGATCAGGACCAGAATATTGGAACTAGGACTTGGACTAGGACTAAGAGCAGGACCAGGATCAGGATTAGGACCAGAATATTGGAACTAGGACTTGGACTAGGACTAAGAGCAGGACCAGGATCAGGATTAGGACTAGGACTAGGACTAAGACTAGGACCAGGACTAAGACCAAGACCAAGACTAGGACAAGGACTAAGATCAGGACTAGCACCAGGACCAGGACCAGGAGCAGAACCATGAATAGGACTAAGACCAAGACTAGGACCAGGTCTAGGAGTAAGACCAGGACTAGCACCAGAACCAGGAACAGGACTAACACCAAGAGTAGGACCAGGACTAGGACTAAGACCAGGAGCAGAACCATGAATGGGACTGAGACCAGGACTAAGACTAGGACCAGGATCAGGACCAGGTCCAGGACCCGGAGCAGTGTTTCAGTAGTCACATTTTCCCTGTTTCCATGGAGACAGCATCGGAGTAGAAAGTTCCACATTGGGAGTCATTTTTGGAACTGTCTCCAGTCTCTCCCAGCATCGTCGCAGTGGAAACAGGATTTGGGGGGGGGGGGGGGGGGGGGGTGAAGCGCTGCCTCGCTAGCGTTAGCTTCCCTCCTCCCCCTCAAACTTTCCATTTCCCTGTTTTGAGCTTTTAACTTGAAATCAGTTTTTCCCACGTGGAAGTGGGAACTTTCCCAGTTCCGGTTCCCACTCACCAGTTGGTGAACGTCATCCTCGGTGTCGTCTGTGTCTGAAACAGTTTGTTGAAGTTTAAAATGATGCCTGTCCCCCCGATAGCTGGGTGGGGTACGAACATGACAACTTCCGGGGCCGCCAGTACCTGTGGGACATGTCCGACCGCGGAGAGTACAACTGCTACGACAAGTGGTGCGCCCAGGTGGACCACGTCTCCTCCGTCCGCTCCGTCAGACAGGTGAGGCTCTGGGGTTGAGGTTCTGGGTTCTGGGTTTGGGGTTCTGGTTCTGCGTTTGGAATGTTGACTGAAAGTGAACTGGGGTTCTCGATGCTTGTGAGCTGGAGTGGGCGGGGCTTCTCAGAGATCCCTGCAGGGTGGGTGAAGGTGGATTTCTAGATCAAGTGGAGAAGGAAGAGTTTCAGGAAACGTTTCCCAGCATCCTTCAGCAATGTGAAGCTCAGCTGGTGGACGTTGATGTTCCGACTGATTGAGCACATGCCAAGTGGTCTGGAACATTCAGACCGATATGAAATGTCCCGACTGATAGGGAATGAGCCGATTGATCTGGAATGTTCCGACCGATCAGGAACAAATCTACCGATCCAGAATGTTCCAACTAGTCCGGAATGTCCCGACTGATCCAGAACATTCCGACTGATTGGAAATGAGCCGACCGATCCAAAATGTTCTGACTCATCGACAACGAATCGACCGGTCCGGAATGTTCCGACCAATCAGGGATGAATCTACCAATCCAGAATGTTCCGACTAGTCCGGAATGTCCCGACTGATCCAGAACATTCCGACCGATTGGCAACAAGCCAACGGATCCGAAATGTTCCGAATCGACCGAATCGGACTGTTCTGACTGATCGGGAATGAATCTACCGATCCAGAATGTTCCAACTAGTTCGGAATGTTCTGACTGATCTGGAACATTCCGACCGATTGGGAACGAGCCAGCCAATCCGAAATGTTGTGGTTGATCGGGAACGAGTCAACTAATCTGTAACAAGCCAACTAGTCTGGAACGTTGCGACTGATCTTGAACGAATCGACCGATCCGGAATTTTCCAAATGATAGGGAACGAATCAACCAATCCAGAATGTTCTGACTAGTCCGGAATTCCAATCGATCAGGAACAAGCCAACTCATCCAGAATGTTCTGACTGATCAAGAATGAGTCATCAGATCAGGAACAAGCTGGCCGATCAGGAATGTTCTGACTGATCAGGAACCAACCGACGTTCCCACCTCAGACTCACCTTCCCACCTTCCGTCTCTCAGGACAACAATCCCGCCAGAGCTCAGCTGTTCGAGCGCGCCGGGTTCTCCGGGAAGAAGATGGAGATCCAGGACGACATTCCCAACCTGATGAGCCGCTACAGCCTGAACAGGGTGGCCTCCATCCGGGTGCTAGGCGGAGCGTGAGTTAACCCACCACTAGTCCGACCAACTAGTCTGACTCGATTAACCAATCAATTCATTCAACAAGTTAGTCTGGAGACTTCATCGAACTTAATCACACAATATATTTACTGCATTTCTAAACTCGAAGTCATTTTTTTTAAATAAAATATTTAAAATCGTTTAAAAGAATATCTAAAATGTTGACGTTTTTAAGGATTAGCAGTAAAATAAAGTTCAGAGTAATTCTTTACACAAGAATAATGTGTCAGGAAAAAGTAACAAATGAAATTCATGCAAAAAAAAAAATGGAATTCTTGAAATTGAATACATTTTCTTTTATATGAGTGATTGAAAAAAATTAACAATGAATGTAATATTAAGAGATAAATAAAAGTAACATTAGTTTACCTCTAATTTGTACTCATCCAAATGTTTTGGAGGAAAAAAATCTTTATCGATGCAGGAACAATAATCTGAGAGCGTTTGTGAATAAATTTCTAAAATTCAGATAACCAGGTGTGCACGTGTCTGACCTCTGACCTCTGCCCTCCGCCCTCAGGTGGGTTGTGTACCAGGAGCCGAACTACAGAGGACCCCACTACGTGCTGGAGAAGCGGGACTTCAACAACTTCTCGGACTGGGGCAGCCAGAGCAGCACGGTGGGCTCCATGCGCCGCGTGCGCTTCAGCTAGCCGCCGCTGCCAACACAAGCTAGCTCCGGCTAGCCGTCGCCGCTAACACACATCAGCTCCACAGATCAAAACTATTTTGGTAATAAAGTGTTGAAAGACAAATGTGTCCACTTGTTCTTCTTCCCCGTAACTCAGTTACTTTAGCATTAGCAGAGCTGTTAGAGGAGGAAGACACTCTATAATCTAGATCTTTAACGAAGATGCCCTATAATATTGATGCTGTCATGAGATAATCTACCAACATGCACACAGCTCTTAGAAATGAAGTCAACCGTTTTTTTTAAATGCTAATGCTAACCGCCACTAAAGTGGCTCCTCTAGCAAACAAGACTTCAGTGAAATGGCAAGAAAAATGCTCTATAGCCGCTACGTTCAAAGGGAGAAATCTTGATTTTCTAACCAGTGTTACCTACCTGAGCGTTTCCATCCCGGTCCTGTCCGGCAGCCATGCCAGATGCCAGTTTCAAATAAAGGCAGCAGCAGTAGGAGATTCAGTCTCGTCCTGCTGCTAACATTAAAATCTGTTTGGACAGTAAAAGGCTACAATCATACAATATTGCACACCTCAGCTGCCAAACAGGACAAGGGAAGGAAAAAAAATAAAAACAAACAAAAAAATCCAGTGTTACCTTTGTCCAGATGTGATTTTAGGCAGGTGAACCTCGTCTGAACCTTCCGCGAAATAACGGAGGTGAAAAACAAGCTCAGGAAACAAAGAGTCACAAAGAAACTTTATATAGTTTTCAAGTATTCAAAACTGTTAAATAAGTACAAGATGTGTTCACATGATTTACATATTGGACAATATACGCACTGCCCACTTTGAATTCTCTTTACACGTTTCCCGCTAGCCCACGCAACACGCTAACATGTCCGCTAACTATTCACATTGGGTTCAGTTTGTTTTCTTTTATTTTTATTGATTTTTTTTTTAGCTTTTTCTTTTTCTTGTCGGAAATGGTGACAAAGAGCACACAGACGGAACACCTGGAAGAGTTTACAGCGGATGATGGAGACGTCCGATGAGCTGCTGGTGATGTGAACGGTATCAACACAAGAAGAAGAAGACGTTCAGTCTCGGCTGATCGCTCCGCAGAAGGAGGAGGAGGAGTGATGTACAGAAGGAGCGGCAGCTTCCTGCTTACAGTCCCAGACGTTTTGGTCTACGTGTCTCTTTTAAGGCACCTGGAGGAACTCAGGAGCTCATCAAAGGGGTGGGGGGGCAACGCAAGGGGCGGGGGAAACCGGCGGGAAGCTGCTCGTTCTGTACGCCACGCCTCCGGAGGAAATGCATAAAGGTCTCCTCGGACCAGCGCCGTGCCACGTCATGTCACCGCCATCAGGTCCTCTGAGCCGTGTAAACAGATGCCGGTCCAACGCCCGCAAGCTACTTTACAAGTGGCGTTCCGCAGGGATCAATTCTGGGACCCTTCAAGTTCTGAACTGCGGTCGACGTGGATAAATTGACATTTCCATTATTTACTTTAACGTTGAAAGAAACAATGTCTTAAGTGATTGCTGCAGATCCAGTTAGTTTGATGTCTGGTGTTCCACATGGATCTGCTGTGGGACCACTGTGGTTCTACTTTATGATCTTGCATCAGGTCGCAGCATCAAGGCAAGGATTAAAGTGAACTCTTAAAAAGTCGGAAAGATGTTCAACTATGTGAACTAAACTAGTTAAAAAGTGGTACGACGACAGAAATATGTCGAATTATAGTGGAACAATGGTAATAATGGCTTCAGACTGGGCTGGAGGTGCTCCACAGGGATCGGTTCTGGGTTCTTGCAGATCAGGTTGCAACAGGAAAAACATCCCAGAAGAATGTGGAGGTGGTTTATGGGTCACTGATTAAAAAAATCTGCGGAATTATCTCAGATGATGTGCTTTTGTGTTTGGGATTAAGATTATTCAGTCTGGTGTTCCACAAGGATCTATTCTGGGTCCACAGACATTTTAATTCATGTTCCACTTTGAATGAATCTTCAGAATAAATTGATCGCTTTTAAATATTTCCAAAAGCATGAAGTCAATTATGAAAAAAAGTTTTAATTTACTGATCAACAAAAACATTCCCACTGTGCACCTGTTTCTCCGAACATGGTTCGAGTAGATCTGAAAACAGACAGGAAGTGACCAATCTGAAACTTCATGATTAGTGAATCGACTCGTATTGATCAGTCGGCATTAGATGATCTCCACATGGTCAGAAAATGAAAATAACAAGAAGGACTTAAATCCCGAATTGATCCCAAAATGTCCTGTTTGTTTCTGATGACATTCACATAAAAAAAAAAGAACCCTTCGCTTTATTTTGAAGGTGCCTGATGTGTTGAGGGTAACACAGAACGCCCACCGGCCACAGTATTAGACCCACTCTGTTCTGGTTCTGCTAAGCTGGAACTTCAGCTGCTCTTATTCTGAAAGGATGGTTCACCTCGGATGATTCCTTAAGATACACTTCTGAGATGTATGGATGATTTGAAATGAATGGATGAATGGTTTAGAATGAAAGATCCTTAAGATGTTCAGTGTGTGTGTGTGTGTGTGTGTGTGTGGCTCAGTTCTTTGCAATCCAGCTGCAAACTGACTGAAGACTAAAAGAGAAAGTAACTGAAGGATTCTGGTTGAATGCCGGGAGATGCTTTTAATTTGAAAATCTGTGGCGAGTCCTGCGAGGAGTCCAGGTGTGAGTAATAGCATGGCCGGGTGGGCGGACTGCTGGAGGCGGGGCTTTCCTTCGTCTGTTTACACGCCGCCGGTGCGCTTTACACCAGAGGAGCGGGCGAGCGGCGGGAAATAATATGGCGCGACCCGTCCTAATGCCTCGGAACCTCCTCGCCGCTGACAAACAGAAAAAGTTTCAAAATAAAAAAAAAAAAAAAAAAAAAACCTGCCTATGAGACAGAGTGACTGCACCATACTGTACACTTTCTACAATATCCACGTCCGCCATGAATAGAACAAGTGCATTCTTATAAAGAAGCTCGGCTGAAACCGCGTCCGGCGGTCTGAGGAACGCCGCTCGGGTCGGTTGTCATCCCACAAAATGCCAGGAAAGAACAGAAAAGCAGGAGAAACGGGAGTATCTGAAAATAAAATGCGCACTGACGCATTTAAAGAGCTGAAACGACGAGTGACGGGGAGAAGCAGCCAATCAGACACTGATGGAGGCGGGGCTTTCTCCATTAGAAACACAAATTCAGTTAAATGGAATTTTCACATTAAAGTGGAGAAAATATATTTTACGCTCCAGTTCTCTGTTCGTTCTTTTTCCCGCTCCGCTGTTGTTGGTCAAATTAATTAATTTAAACTGAAAAAAGTGAAGAACGCATTTCAAACCTTCAACGTCCAGCCTGGAGTCAAACGTGTACAAAAGAAAAGCTTCAACACAGAGATGAAGGAATGGGGGATGCAGTTCCACTGTGTGCCAGCAGATGGTGCAGTGAGTCCCTCCACCTCTGCTGCCACCCAGTGGAAGGAGTTACATCAGCTGGACCGAGCCGTCCCCGAGCTGCGGCCCGGATGGCGGTTTGAGCCGAACGGCGCCCTCTAGCGGCGCCTCGCTCCTTTTTAAATTACTTCTTTTACATCAACAGGACAGTTGATCGGCGGCGGCGGCGGCGGCCGGTATGTACAGGGGGGCGGCGGCTTCACGCGTTGAGCCTCAGGGACTGATCCTCTCTCCTCCTGGAGGAGATATCGATGTCTATCGAGTCTTTGCCCACGATGAGCCGCAGCCGCTTCGCCGGAGGAAGTGGAATGAAATCGTCCTCGAACTCGTTGTCGAAGTAGTCGTCCTCGTCCTCGTCCTCGTCGTCCTCATCCTCCTCCTCGTCCTCCTCCTCGTCGGAAGACGGCTCCGCCAGCGTGTTCTGGGTCCGGTGGCCGCCGTTGCGGGCCTCGCCGTCGCCGTTGTAGGGCGGCAGGCGGTCGGCCTTGGCCTGCCGGCGGGCGTCATCCTCGCGCTTCAGCTGGATCTTCAGCTTGGTGGCGCTGGCGTGTGCGGCGGGCGTGAAGCCGTTGTTGAGCTTAGCGATGTAGGAGCTGCCTTTGTCCTTGTCGCGGTCCTTGCTGAACTTGATGCTGATCTTGCTGGAGGAGGCGGCGGCGGCGGCGGCGGCGGCGCCCACGGGGTCGCCGGGGTCGTTGGTCTTGCTGCCGCTGCTGTCCCGGCGGCGCCGCAGCGTCAGCTTGGGGATGCCCGTGTTGTTCTCCAGGATTAGCTGGGCGTCGTACCGCGTGATGCGCCGCTTCTTCTTGGCCTTGTCCTGCGAGCGACAGCCGCCCTTGGCCTTGTCCCGGCGCAGCGGCTTGCCGCCGCCATTGGCCAGGCCGTTGTAGTCCCGGTGCCGATCGGCGAAGCTCAGCAGCACGTTGCCGCAGTCTGAGAAGCCGGCGGCGGCGGCGTGCCCCGCCGCCACCGGCAGGAACGGCTCGCCATACAGATCCTCGCGCTTGATGGTCCGGTCGGCCCGGAGCCCCGTCAGTCGCTTCCGCTTGGCCCGCGACGACCTGCGGGCGTAGCCGCCATCCAGTGCCGGCGCCTCCAGCCCCGCACTGTGGCGCAGGTACTCGTCCATGTCGGCGGGCTCCGTCTTGATGACCACGCCGCCGGGGACGGGGCTCAGGCCGTCCAGCAGCGCCCGCGGCTCCAGCTTGACGCCGGCTGCCGCGTCCTGCGTCCGCAGCTGCGTCCTGGTGGACCTGCGAGTTCTGTAGGTGGAGCAGC
This sequence comes from Salarias fasciatus, assembly GCF_902148845.1. NCBI lineage: Eukaryota > Metazoa > Chordata > Actinopteri > Blenniiformes > Blenniidae > Salarias > Salarias fasciatus. Next base: position 39,188,638 of record NC_043745.1, on the reverse strand, counting down.
CGCCGCCCTCGCCGGCCTGCGGCGCCGCCGCCGGGCTCCCGTTCTCCTTGGCGGCGTGGCGGGTGACGCAGCCCCGCGAGCCCGACGGCGGTGGCAGCGGTGGCACGCCGTCCTTCTCCTTTTTGACGGTGACGCCTTTGCAGAGCGACACCTTGGAGTCCCTGAGACCCAGCTGGCACGCCTCGCCGCGGGGCGGCGGCGCCGCCTTGGGCTCCGCCCCCCTCCTGCGGCTCCGCAGCTGGACTTTGCTTAGTGAAGGCTTGGATTGGGATTTTAGTCTCTTTGGTACCCTGTTATTGTTTACGCGACCTTGTTTGGAACATGAGGTAGAAAGCGCCCGGGGCGCGGCGGCTCTGCTGGGAGTCCTGTTTTTAAACTTCAGGCCGGACGACGAAGACGAGGACGAACTTCTTTTCCTGGCGGCTGTGGGAAGAGAAACAGAAAGCAGTCCAATTAGCTCGAGAGGCGGAACCGAGGCAGGAGACCGTCGCCGTGAAGGAACTGAGAAAGAACCAGGCGCCGACCTCCACCGGTAAAACATGAAGTGCAAAAAAGCTGTAGTACCGGGGAAATTCCAGCAGGGGGCGACAATGCTGGTTTAAAAAAGGTCCTGGGTCTCACAAGAGCAAATAAACATGTTCTGGGCTCTGTCTCTAGTTTTGTCTTGACCAGACTGTTTTTCACATCAATCATCTGTTGATTTGATTTTACGAGTTAAAGTTTTACATAAATCGGCCAATCACAGCGCCTCCTCTGTCCATGTTAAGCGGTCATGTGACAGGCTGGACCAATCACATTTCCATCTATTTTCAAACGTTCAATTTCATGTTCAATGTTCAATCCTCAGAACGGGATTTCAGAACGTCACCAACGGTCCATCCGTTGTATTTACTATCTATGGAATGGACCGTTCAGGCGCCCCCTGCTGGGTCACAGAGCAAACTGTCCGAGTGTCTCACATTGATGTGTTTTTGGCATTTCCTGAGAGTCACCGTCGGTGTGCGAGCCGACGGAGTGGCTGTCCGAGCTGCGGTTGCCCTCGCCCAGCTTCTTCAGTCTGTTCAGACGCTTGTCCGTCTCCCTCAAGCCGTACTTGCTGTTGATCACCGGCACCTCCGCCGGGAGCCCCGCTTTGGACTTGAAGGCTCCGGTTCCCCGTCTGAGGCACACAGAGAACCCGGGTACTTCAGTGAAGGAACGGACTTCGTGATTTAAAAGCTTCTAGTCCACCGACCTTTCGCACGTGTAGCATTCACAGAACTCGTTGCTCTCGCCGAAGAAGCCGTCTCCGTAGTAACAGGAGATCTCCTCCCCCGGCTCGATGTCCCTCAGCACCTTGACGCAGGCCGTGTCCCGTCCGGTCGACACGAACTGGACATTCAGGGACAGAACCGTTAAATCAGAGCACAGAGTCCGGGAAGAACCGAGGATCAGAGAGAGAACGGCTCCTACCTTACAGTTCGGCCGGCAGTCTGGAAGAGAACGGGACAGAGTTAGAAGAGGCAGGGCAAATCACACGGAACCACAGGGGGTTAAACCCAGTTAACCGAGTTAAACTAGTCACAGGGAACCACAGAGAGTTAAACCGAGTTAACCAAGTTAAACTAGACATCCAGAACCACAGGAAGGAGAACCGAGTTAAACTAGTCCCCCAGAACCAAGGGGAAGGAGAACCTAGTTAAACTAGTCACTCGGAACCACAGGGAGGAGAACCCAGGTAACCGAGTTAAACTAGTCACATTAATTCACGGGGAGTTACACCCAGTGAACCTCGTTAAACCAGAGTCGCAACGAACGACAGGAAGTTAAACAGAGTTAAACTAGAGTCACATCAAATCACTGGGAGTTAAACCCAGTTAACCGAGTTAAACCAGAATCACACAGAACCACTGGGAGGTGAACCCAGTTAAACCAGAGTCCCAACGAAAGACGGGAAGTAAAACTTCCGTAGTTTAACTCAAAGAGTTAAACTGGAGTCACATCAAATCACTGAGAGTTAAAGGGCAACTCCGGTTTTTTGACACCTGGACCTTAGTTCTAGGTGAGTCATGCTCATATACTCACTCAGACAAACATCGTGCAGCTCGGAGTCCTCCAGAAGTTATTTAGATCCAACCGATGTAGCCGCACTAGCGGGGGTGCCACAGCAAGGGAGTGTTAGCGCGGGACATAATCTCTGCAAAATCGCTCATTTTGGCTGTATTTCTTCATCCATCGCCAGTGTTATCATAAAGTCAGCTCGTCTACCGTCTTCAGGTGGGTCAGCTGACAGTTTTCACTAACTTAGTCACAATTAGCTCGGATGGGAATGTTGGAGCTCCTCTCTCCAGCAGAGAGGCACTCTGAGTCGGCTCTGCTCTGCTCTGCAGCGCTTCGCTCTTCTCTGACACCGTGCTAACTTAGCCACAATTAGCTCGGATGCTGGAGCCTCCCCCGTCAGCCGCGCCGCGGCCGTGCTCGTGCTTGGAGACCTCCAGAGACTCTCGGTGAGGAGAGACTTCCAGGAGCGGCCCGCAGCCCGCATGCAGTGCACCTCCGCTGGGCATCGGAGCTACGCAGCCTCCCGGCGAGTCAGACGCCCGGGCGCCGTGACAGGCGAGGCCGACTCAGAGTGCCTCTCTGCTGTCGAGAGGAGCTCCAACGTTCCCATCCGAGCTAATTGTGGCCAAGTTAGCGAAAACTGCCAGCTGACCCACCTGAAGACGGTAGACGAGCTGACTTTATGATAACACTGGCGATGGATGAAAAAATACAGCCGAAATGAGCGATTTTGCAGAGATTATGTCCCGCGCTAAAGCTCCCCTGCCGTGGCCCCCGCTAAATCGGTTGGATCTAAATAACTTCTGAAGGAGTCCAAGCTGCACCATGTTTGAGTGAGTATATGAGCATGACACACCTATAAATAAGATCCAGGTGTCAAAAAACCGGAGTTGCCCTTTAAACCCTGTTAACCAAGTTCAACTAGTCGCATCAATTCACAAGGAGTTAAACCCAGTTAAACCAGAGTCACACCAAGTTAAATCGGAGTTCAACTGAGTCAAACTCGAGTCACGTCGAGTTAAACCGACTCATGACATGTTCCATAAATCACACTGGATTAAACCAGTCATACTGAGTCAAACCAGTCACAGGGAGTTAAACCGGGTTAAACTGGGTTAAACGGGGCCGGGCTGGTACCGTGGTTGATGAAGGCGGCGGGGCCGAGCCACAGCTGGGCGCAGTTCTTGCGGGTGGAGTACATGACGCTGAAGTCGTTCTCGCCGTGCCGCAGTAGCAGGTTCTCCTCGCTCTCCGACAGCTCGGCGATGCAGCCCACCAGGTACTCGATCTTATCGTTCCTCTTCCTGCGGACATAACGGCGGGGCTCGGCGTCAGCGCGCCGCCCCCCGGTGGCAGCGGCAGCGGCGGTGGGCTCCCGCCTTACGCTCTCACTTCCTGTCCTCACTCACCATTCCTTGGTGGCCACGATCTTGGCTCCGTTCTGCTCGGACGAATAGCGATTGCAGGGGAGGATCTCGAAGCCACTGTCCGTGGCGAACATCCGCAGGTACACGAACACCTGAGAGGGAGTGGGGGAGGGGGCGGGGTTACAGCTCTGAACGCCAGGAGGAGGAGGGTGGCGGTGGCGGACGCTCACATGCTGCTTGAAGAGCTTCTCCTGGGCCTTGGTCTTGTGGAGGAAGAGGTTCCGGGACCAGTCTCCGGTCGTCAGGGCCCGGAAGGCCTTCTCCAGGTTGTCGTGCTTCTTGAAGCGCTCGATGATCTCCTTCAGCTCCTCCTGCCGGCCTTTGATTGGTCGAAATCTGACGAGGGGAGAAGACACGGGCAGCGTGTTTAAAGGTGCCCTCCCCCCTCCCCCTCGGACGGGGTCACTGCGGTTGGCAGTTTGGCAGATTTGACAGCGTCGCACTAGAGGCAACCTTGAAAACTCACATGCGATTGGCTCTGGAACCAGAAGTGAGACGGTGTAGCCCCGCCCACCAAAGTCATTCCAGCCAGAACGAGTACATTTCTTACTTACTGCATCTTTACAGAACCGTTTAGACAACAGGTTTTTCAGTGAAACTGCATTGTTTTTATGTTCTGAAACCGATTTTCTTTAATGTAAACACACGCACACGCACACCATCAAACCGCCTCCTCATCACGGAGTCAGTCTGATCAGACAGACATGTTTACATGGCGGCTCTGTAATCAGATTACCCGACCGTGTGGCTGCTGCCGACGCTCCCAGGATCTGATCCGGGACCTGCTCACCTGGTGTTCATCTTGTGGGTCTGGAAGCCCAGGTAGGGGTCCAGGATGAGGCTGGTGGTCATGTCGTCGTTCTCGCACAGCTCCTTGGCGGTCATCCCCGAGGACGGCACGTACCTCCGCTCGGCCTCCAGGGTGGCGGCGGCGAACCCTGGAAACACAGGTGTTTGCTACCGTGAACACGGCAAGACCCCCCCTCCCCCGGCCGCCACGCCCACGATTGGAACCGGCAACTCACTGCGGCTACATCTCCGGGGCCTGGGGTGGCTCTTGCCGTGGCGCAGCGACGCCCGCTGGGGCTGCTGGGAGCGGGTCTGACTCTGGCTCTGGCTCACCGGCGGCTCGCCGGGCGGCTTGTTCCCGTGTCGTCTGCCATTCAACACCATGTTCTTGGATTCGCCCAGCCACTTCATACCCACAATCCCCCTGGACCAGTTGCATTTAGTCTCCCAGGTGAAAACACGCTCTCAGAGGGGGAAGACGGGGTATGAAGACGGAACCTGCGGAAGAAGAGAGACCGCATGAGACTAGCAGAAACAGCATGAAGCTAACAGGGGCCATGCCAACAGGGACCAGGCGAGGCTAACAGATGACAGGCGAGGGCAACGTGTGACAGGCGAGGGTAACACAGGACCGGCGAGGGCGTCAGGGAACAGGCCAAGCTAACAGGGGACAGGAGAGACCAACTGGGGCAAGGAGAGGCCAACAGGGACCAGGCGAGGCCAACGGGGGACAGGCGAGGCCAACGGGGGACAGGCGAGGCCAACGGGGGACAGGCGAGGCAAACAGAGACAATAATGCTGGGCATTAAAGCAATAACAATATACATCGTTCCAGCTTCTCCTCAATACATATTTGAAACACGGTGGACAGGTTGCATTCGTCCATGCTTTGACAGATAATTCCAGCAGCCAGTGATGATGAGAGCTGATCCACACTGGACCAATCATGTAGCTGGAACGAGGACACAGCATGAACAACTCAGGGACAAATCGCCCAAAACCCGAAGCTAAGCTAACGGCCTCAAATGACCCGTCCACACCTGAACACAGCCGAGCCGGATGCGATTGGAACCCCTGGGAATAAGTATTTACGGAAAAATTTCCTTTATGATGTCTCACTTAAGAATAATGGAATGGAATGCTATGGAATGCTAACAGAATGCTAAAATATTGTGATACAACTTTTTCTCCATGTCACACATCCCTACAGACAATGTGAGGCTAACAGACAATGTGAGGCCAACAGAGACAATGTGAGGCTAACAGAGACCACTTGCAAGCAGAGACACGGCTTGAAGCTGAAGTTTAGTTTATACTCCATATAAATGCGTAGCCTCGAACACGTCCAATAATACAACGGCACGCAGGAACCAACAGCTTGTAGTTTACTGTTTCAGTCTGTAGGTTAAAATTCACAGTCACTGCCAACATTTATGAAAAAGCGCTCATTATGAGCAAAACAATCAATACCAATGAGTCTCCTGCGGTTTAGACCAATTCTTCTGTGCCCCCTCGTGTTACGGAGGTGGACTACTTCATGGCACAAACAACCTTTACCGAGAACTTCTGGGGTGAAGGGACAATGCAGACACTCCGCACTACTCGATGAAATAGCTGAAAGTATCTGAACTTTAAACTGATGGATGGATGAAACTGGCCCTTCTTTCTTTGGTTTTTCAAGTGAAAAACCAAAGAATTCGGCTGTTAACCTTCTAGCGAGATAAGCTGAAATTAACATGACGCTGTTTCCCTCCAGACTTCCTGTCCGAGAAGACAACACAGCTGAAGGGTCGGCTGCAGTGACTGATGCTTTAAAGGCTTCAGGGAGTTTCTAGAGGAGCCTGAACACAAAGAGGAAGATGCTCTATAATCGGGATGTTATTGGGAGTAAGATGCTCTATAATCTGAAACCGTTGAGTGTAACCTCCAGCATGCAACAAAGTGCCAATTAGGAATGTTTACATCAAACTGACTGAAACTTCACAAACTCTGATGAGGATTAGAGTATAAAAGTAATCAGTTACCAGCTGTTCCCACCAGATCAGTGTTTACATCCAAGTGTGTGTGTGTGTGTGTGTGTGTGTGTGTGTGACAGCAGCAGCAGCGGTGGTGACAGGTGGCGTTTACACCTGCAGTCAGTGTGTATCCATCCTGCAGCACCACTCAGTGGTAACCCCAAGTACTGCAACGCCACACACACACACACACACACACACACACACACACTGCCTGTTAGCATGGAGCTAACAAGCCGTGCGGCACTAAAGTCAGACTCTGGTTCGACAGTTAAAGGGAAAGTTCAGAAGAGGAGAGTCAACAGCTCATTAACATCTCAAAGCCAGCATCGTCTGATGAAGATCTGCTCCTCCTCCTCATCTTCATCCTCCTCCTCATCATCAGTTTTACTTGTTGCTTTGGGTTAGTATAAGACTACTTTTGTTGTCTAACTTCTAGACCATTTCAACCTGTGCAGGGTCACAGATCTCTGACTTATTGACAAGAACAGGCTACACCCGGACAGCAGAGGACAGGCTACACCCGGACAGCAGAGGACAGGCTACACCCGGACAGCAGAGGACAGGCTACACCCGGACAGCAGAGGACAGGCTACACCCGGACAGCAGAGGACAGGCTACACCCGGACAGCAGAGGACAGGCTACACCCGGACAGCAGAGGACAGGCTACACCCGGACAGGTCACCTGTCCATTGCAGGACAATCATACACACTTACATTCACACCTAGGGGCATCAATTATCCTCACAAGCTGTGGGAGGTAATCGGTGCGCGCGCACACACACACACACACACACACACACCATGCAAATTCCACATGTACACAGGCCCGGCCGGGATTTGAACCCGTGACCTTCTGGCTGTGAGGTTTCAGAGGCTACCAAGCAGAGTCTATCTTCAGCATCAGAGAGAGAGCCGTCTGGGCCGAGCCTGCAGCGACACACACACACACACACACACACAAACACACACACACGCGGATAACAACAAAGCAACAGAAACACACGCGCACGCATACAGCAGCTAACGTGACTGCTTGCCGACACCAGCTCCCACATCCTCTGCTGTGCCGAGAAGTCAGACTCCAACCGGATAATCAAACACCCCGAACACACACACACACACACACACACACCGTGGAGATCCAACACTAACACACACACACCCTGAAACACACCGTTCCAGACTTTGTAGCTCAAAGCTGTGTGATCCGAAGCATCAGCTTAGTGTGTGTGTGTGTGTGTGTGTGTGTGTGTGTGTGTGTGTGTGTGTGTGTGTGTGTGTGTGTGTGTGTGTGTGTGATTAGCATCAAAGTTGGGTCCAGTAGCAGCATGCTAACCCGCTGCACCCCCTGTCGGACGGGAAACACCGCCGGCAGCCTCGGGCTGGCCCCGGGGAGCCACCGCGGGTGTTATAAACCGTGTGAATGTGGGAGTCAGGAAGCGGGCTGGAGCTGCTCCGCCGCCCCGCAGACCACCTGCACCCAGCGGCTAGCGCAGGCCAGCACACACCGCCTCAGCCCCAGCCTCAGCCCCGGCCGCCCCCCTCCCCCTCCCGGTTAGCTCCGCCGACTAACAGCCGGCCGTCACCCCGGCGGAGTTTCGAGAGCGAGTTACCGGAGGTGTAACCGATCCCGGCGGGCGGAGAGCGGCCCCGGTGCGGAGCGCCGTGTGGGGGCTGGCGGCTAACGGCTAGCAGGCGGCGGCGGCGTCTGAGCCGAGTGACGGTTAAATGTCCCGACAACAGCGACACAACAAACACACGAACCCCGCCGCACTCACCCGGGGAGGGGGGACGCCGACACGACCGCGACTCGCCGCTCCGCCACTCTACATCCACGGCTGGCTGCGGACCCGGGGCGGAAATATCACTGCAAACTCATTTTTTTTTAAAGAAATCAACATTAAAATTCAAGATGGCGGCCCAGCACAGGGCAGAGGCAGAGAAAGGCGCAGCACGGCCTTCCGACAGAAAGTAGTCCCTCCGCTGCCCTCCGCCAGGGCACCGGCGAGCAGCGGCGCCTCCAGAACCGCAGAAACACCGCAGAACCGAACCGGGCTGAACACTTTACCGAGCCGTCCCGAGGAAACGCGCTCGGCAGGGAGATGGGGGTTTATGGCTGAGACTGTCGGATGTATACAAAAGTAGTGCTGCATCAACAAACCTCTTTACGCTTCCTAAAGAATCCATCAGAGAGGATGCCCTTTAACAGGAACCACCGGAGGAACCATGGGAGGAACCATGGGAAGAACCATGAGAGAACCATGGGGGGACAATGGGAGGAACCATGGGAGAAACTATAAGGGGAACATGGGAAGAACCAAGAGGGGAACATAGAAAGAACCATGAGGGGAATATGGGAGGAACCATGGGAGGAACCATGGGAGGAACCATGAGGGGACCATGGGAGGAACCATGGGAGGAACCATGAGGGGCCCATGGGAGGAACCATGAGAGGAACCATGAGGGGACCATGGGAGGGACCATGAGGGGCCCATGGGAGGAACCATGAGAGGAACCATGAGGGGACCATGGGAGGGACCATGAGGGGACTATGGGAGGAACCATGAGGGGACCATGGGAGGAACCATGAGGGGACTATGGGAGGAACCATGAGGGGACCATGGGAGGAACCATGGGAGGAACAATCAGGGGAACATGGAAGGAACCATGAGGGGGAACCATAAGTGAAACACAGGAGTACCTCTCTGGGTTCGGGTTCTTCAGTCTCTCTGGGTTTGAGTTCTTCAGTCTCTCTGGGTTCGGGTTCTTCAGTCTCTCTGGGTTTGAGTTCTTCAGTCTCTCTGGGTTTGAGTTCTTCAGTCTCTCTGGGTTTGAGTTCTTCAGTCTCTCTGGGTTCGAGTTCTTCTGTCTCTCTGGGTTTGAGTTCTTCAGTCTCTCTGGGTTTGAGTTCTTCAGTCTCTCTGGGTTCGAGTTCTTCAGTCTCTCTGGGTTCGAGTTCTTCAGTCTCTCTGGGTTCGGGTTCTTCAGTCTCTCTGGGTTCGGGTTATTCAGTCTCTCTGGGTTTGAGTTCTTCAGTCTCTCTGGGTTCGGGTTCTTCAGTCTCTCTGGGTTCGGGTTATTCAGTCTCTCTGGGTTCGGGTTCTTCAGTCTCTCTGGGTTCGGGTTCTTCAGTCCCTCTGGGTTCGAGTTCTTCAGTCTCTCTGGGTTCGGGTTCTTCAGTCTCTCTGGGTTTGAGTTCTTCAGTCTCTCTGGGTTCGGGTTCTTCAGGCTGAATATTATCTTTGTTTATCATGTCTGTTTCGTACAGTATCCTTTGTTTTCCTAAACATTCTTAGAAATGAAATGTGTTATTATTCTAACAATTAAACCATGTTCATCAATCAGTTTTTGAGAACTTTACGAAACAAAAACCAAACAAACCGTTAAATCAAAGAGAACATCATGAATAAAAATCGATTAGCTCAGTAAAATTCTTTGAAAAGATAAAAACAAACCAGAAAGATATATATGCTTTTAGGATAAACAATACGATATCAGAAAAACGGGGACACCGGGAGCAGAAAGGGTTACTTTTTTGTGGTTATTTAATGTCTTTAATTTGTTCTCTAAATTTAATAAAGAGCTCAACAGAATTTGGCTTTACATTTGCCAATCTACATTTTGTGAATGTGAAATTCGCCATTTAAAAGTGAGATTGCACTCTTAAAATCAATTTCAATACGAATTTTGGTTGTAGTTTTTTTTTTTTTTTGGCTGAACGCAGTACGCCTGCGTCACAATGACGTCACGTCGCAGGCGGCTGGCACGCACGGCGTCCGGCTGTGACGTGTCCGGGCTCGTGGTTCGCTGGTTGGAAGCTTCGCGGGAAACGTCCCAAAACAAACCGGCTCCGATGCGCACGCGAGCCGCGTCGACGGGACCGTGAAGTTTCTCCGAGGAGAGTTATCCGTTTAACGGACACCGAGAAGGCTCCTCCGTGTCGGCGCGCGCCGTCTTGGGGGGAGAACTTGCGGTTAGAAGCCGCGAAGAGCACGCGGAGCTCCGCTAGCCGCCCTCCGTAGCTCCGGGCTAATCGCCGCTAATCGGTTAGCTTTAGCACCGAGCTAACCTCCAGCGGGGGGCCCGGCCGGGGATCCACCGGCTTCACACCGGGAGGGAGGGAGATGGCGGAGAGGCCGGAGGACCTGAACCTTCCCAACGCGGTGATCACCCGCATCATCAAGGAGGCGGTGAGTCCGAGCGGCCCGGCTCCGGCTCCATGCTAGCGGATGTACGGTGGCCGCGCGGAGCGCTGCGTGTCCCCCCGCGCGAGGAGCTCCGGACTCTATTAAACCTCCTTTATTCTTTAAATTCACGTGTTTTCTGCCCGCTGACCCAAAAACAGTGTTTTAAGGCGTTTCTAAGGCTTTTTGCCACCCGGCTGAAACATGGTGGCCTACCTGGATGGAGGCGTTACCATGGAAACGGACCGGGGGACTCATGGACGTTCAGAACCAGACTCAGAGGAGGAGACGTGTACTCTGGATGTCATTGCTAAATTTTCGACCAATAAGAACTTTAGCGATCATCCTAGAAGTTTTTTTATGTTTAAAGGTGCATTAAGGAGTTATACAACCTTAAAGCGATACTTCAACATTTTGGCAAATTGGCCCATCGAGGGCAATTCGGTAGTCATTTAGAACAGCATACTCACTTTTTTTGTGAGGGCGATCTGTTGTTTATTCAGCGGTGGGTCTGAGGAGAGCTTCACGGCGGACGTAATGGAAGTGGATGGTACAGTTGCTTCCCTCGTCAAACTCATCAAATACACAATCCAACAACCCCAAAACACTTTGGTGACACGTTATAATCCGCACATTCACTACGCTGTGAAACACCAACAGATAATATTGTATCATTACGACATTGAAGCAAATACTGGGAACTACTTTTTCTTTTTAAATCACTACGCTCAGACACCATGTTTAGTACGTAGTTCCGTTTTAGCAATCTTCGCAAAAAACGCTCAATCTCGTAATTTTGCATTAATATTTCACAGCGTAGTGAATGTGCGGATTATAACATGTCCACCCGAGTGTTTTGGGGTTGTTGGATTGTGTATTTGATGAGTTTGACGAGGGAAGCAACTGTACCGTCCACTTCCATTATGTCCGCCATGAAGCTCTCCTCAGACCCACCGCTGAATGAACAACAGCTCGCCCTCACAAAAAAAGTAAGTAGGCTGTTCTAAATGACTACCGAATTGCTCTAGATGGGCCAATTTGCCAAAATGTTGAAGTATCACTTTAAAAATACTTATTTTCCACCATAAATATGTTACACATTTATAATGATGTGTACAATGTGCCCTGACATATTCATTACCAGAACCTCTAACAGGCTAAACTGTCACCTGAAAGTCACAGTGCCGGTCCGGCTCCAGCATTTTTTTTGGGAGAATTTGAAAGGAATGACGTAATGCGCTGGTTAGGTTTCATTTTGTCCGCCATTACTCCACCAGATGTTTAGTGAGCAACAACTGAGCAGGATCTTCCAGAAAGTCAGAACAGACTGGCTTCTAGCACTGCCACAGCTCCACACAGACTCCACCAGGGAGAAGAAACTTAAATCTTACTTGAGCGCTACTAAACGAGCGAAGACGGAGTCCCCCTCTTCCGTGCACGCGAGCCACAGGGACGAGTTTTTCACTAAGCTGCATTACGCCCAAGGCCTGCAGGGGGTGCTGTTTCGCATAAAACGTGCAAACTCCTTAAAGGAGTCATATTATGCAAAATTCACTTTAAAAAGGTGTCTTTACAGTCATACTGCCTCCCAGAGCCTCTGTATGATCCCCCAGAAGTGAAAAATTCAGTCACCTCCCTCAGTTGTGCACTCCACTCCACAAGAAAATATACACTCAAACACGCGGTTCTGAAATCTTCCTCTTTCTGACGTCAGGAAGCAAAGTCAACACACACCGGCAGCGCCGTCCGGATGAAGAGGGCTGCTCCTCTGAGAGGCTCTCTGCTCTCGATATCACACCAACAACACATGATATAAACAGAAAATAAAATAAAAACACACCTCATTTCGCTTCTGTGAGGTCGCTCTGCTCGTCCAGCCACATTGATCTGTAATTTATAGACTTCCAGCAAGGATGAGTTCATGGTTTATGTTTTGATCTCAAATGAGAGCTTTTCTTTATCCAATAGTTCCTGTTGTTTGGTTCATTCTATATAAAAACAGTAATTTCCGCGTTCGCTGCTGTCTGGACCCTGTTCAGCTGATTCTCTCCTCCCGAGGCGGCGGAATAACAACATATAGGAAAACCTTTACGTCCGTGAGGTCGTGCATTGTGTTTTATTTTGAAACTTCCGGTGTAACTTCCTGTAAGGTGCTTTCTTAACGACAGTGAATTTACGAGGTGGGCGTGGCCAGATGCGTTCAAGTTCATCACGGAAAATAGGCTGTCAAAAACAGGCTGTTCTGAAGAAGGCTCCTCAGAGACACTTTTTAGACCCTCAAACTCCGAACAGAGGACGAATTTAGGGCAAACAAACTTATATACTATGTTTTTGGGCGTCTGTGACCTACATGACGTGACTGAAAAATAGCATAATATGACTCCTTTAAGGCGCCTTTAATGCACCGTGAAGGATGTTGGATTTTCATGACCTGTCCTGACTTGTTCTTATCTGTCCATCGTTTGTCCCGGCAGCTCCCGGACGGGGTCAACGTGTCCAAGGAGGCGAGGCGGGCCATCTCTCAGGCCGCCAGCGTCTTCGTGCTGTACGCCACGTCCTGGTGAGTGGACTCCACCCACGTCCCCGGGTTTCCTCACGCTTCCCCGCGGCGCTGACCCTCCGTTTCCCTCCGCAGCGCCAACAACTTCGCCATGAAGGCCAAGCGGAAGACGCTGAACGCCGGGGACGTGCTGGCTGCCATGGAGGAGATGGAGTTCGAGCGCTTCCTGGAGCCGCTGAGAGAAGCCCTGGAAGGTGAGGGCGAGCCGTTTGACCTCTACCACCTTGTTTTTAAGCTGCGTTCACACCGCCAAATGCTTTCCGCATTTTTGCGTCCAAATATAATTGAAAACAAATGGGAACGCGCGTTCCACCGGCGACCAGAGGTGTACGCGTCAGATGCGGCGCGTCGGATATGGAAAGCCGAAAGAGTCACAATTCACCACTAATCCAACGCGTCTGATCCTTAAGACGCTGTAAAAAAAACGCCCGTTTTTATAAAATAGGCGCGTTTTAAACAAGCAAGACGTGCGTTCTTTACGGCGTTTCACCAGATGTTAGTGAGCTCGGCCCTCTGAAAAACACAGCCAATAAGTTCAATGTTTCTGAAGCCAATCAGCAGAGCAAAACAATACATGGAAAACAATGGATCCAAACTTGCCTGCTCTTCTGTGTTATCGTAGCCTCGACTGTGTTGCTCGAGGAAATGACTAAAATTCAGAGGATTAAAATATCGATCTGCACGAATTAAGTGTAACCGTGGTCGAATACGCTGCGCTCTCTGCTGATTGGCTTCAGAAACATTGAACTTGTTGGCTGTGTTTGTCAGAGGGCCGAGCTCACTAACATCTCGTAAAACCCCGAAAAAAATGCGCGTCTGGCTTGTTCAATATGCACGTTTTTCACGGCGTTTGATTAAAAAAAACGGGCGTTTTTTACGACATTCGACAGCCTTCAAGTATAGCGGTGTAAAATACTCGCGTTTGGACAAATGAAACGCGCGTTTTTTTTTACGGCATTTTATTAAAAAAACAGCTGTTTTTACGGCGTCTTAACGATCAGACGCGTTGAATTAGTGGCGAATTGTGACTCTTTTTGCTTTCCATAGTTGGACGCGACGCGTTGTCGCGGCGCGTCAGGGCGTTCTCGCATCGGCGTCGCAATTTTGTGGCCGACGCTGAAGTTGGGAAATCTGAACTTTTGACGTGTCGCGATTGTGCGGCAAACCAATCGGAGGGCGTCTCCATGGTGACGTAGGTCAGGGGGCGGAGCCCGGGGAAAGCGACACTGGCGCAGCTCCTGGAGCGAACGGTGAAACTCATCAAACTCCGACCGTCTGTGGATCACATGGTGCTCCAGGCACGGCGGACTGTCCGCCGACGGCGCCGCTGTCTGCCTTCATTAAACATAAACCACTCGCTCAACAGGGTTAGCCATGATGCTAAGCTAACACAGTAAAAGGCCGGAAGTCCCGCCTTCCCTCGTTGTTCAGCGTCGGACCTAAAAATTGATGCGCGCTCAACTTCTCGCGTTGTAGCGATTTTTGACGCAAAATTGCGTTGGGTGTGAACGCAGCTTTAAACTGTGATTCGTCCTGAACGGCGGCGGTTTCTGTCCTCAGTGTACAAGAAGGGCCAGAAGGGGAAGAAGGAAGTGTCCGAGCAGAGACGCCGAGACAAGGAGGAGAAGAAGGCCGGCTCGGAGCGGGACAAGAGCCGCGAGGAGGAGGAGGAGGAGGAAGACGAGGAGGAGGACGAGCGCATGGAGGAGGAGGCGGAGGCCGAGAACGAGGCGGCGGCGGCGGACGAGGACGAGGAGGTGGACAACTAGGAGCAGTCCTCCTCCGGAAACCGGCAAGTCGGAACAAACGGCGCTTCAGAGCGTGGATCAAAACCTCGGCCTGCGTCCAGAAGCGATCGGCGGCGGAGAACGCTTCCGTTTCCCTCGCTCTCCTCAAACCGCCGCTTCTTTTGTACTTTTGTAGAATTGGATTCTTTTCTCTTTTTTTTTTTGCAATAAATGTTTTGTATAAAACAGACGACGTCTGCTGTGATGCTTTGACACTCAGGACTATCTATACACTACTACATTTAAAATGAGGCGAAAGCAGCACAGGAAGATTCAGATAGTTTTGATTCACATATAAAAATATATCTAACGATGCATTTATGAAGTTCGGGTTCAGAACAGTGAACATTTTATTAAATTTAACCTGTTTTTTACCTCGTTTTAACAGTTTTGCTTCTATTTTCAAGTATTTTTTGTAGATAATTTTGAAATCTTACTAGTTTTAACTATTTTACCTCTTATTAAGCAATGTTGCATGTTTTTGTTCCCCAAACATATTTATGTTCTTTTAGAAATTCTAGACATTTATCTTTTTCTGACATTCTATCACTTTTTTCTCAATTTCTTGTGGTTTTAGCTCTTTTTCATTTTGAACCAGGAGTGACCGATCATCTTGATCAATACTGTGGCGTTTAACTATAATAATAAGTTTAATGTTCATTCAGGTTTCATGGAGCCGCAGCAGAGGGACTGAAGAGCCACAGGTTGAACACCCCTGATGTAGAACCAGTTGGGATTTACTCACCGTTCTGTGGCTGAGGGTGGATTGAAGTTTCCACTGAAGATTTAATTTCATCAAGTTGCAGTTTGTTCCTGGTTCTGGTTCCTCAGATGTGAAATGTTGATTTGAACTTTAAAAAAACAAAACAAAATAAACTATTATCTTTGTGATTCCTGGTTCCTTTAAGTTGGCGGTTTGATTCGGAGCGTCTCCCCGGACTCCAGTGTCTGCGATCAATAAGTCTGATCAGTCAGGATGTCTTGTAATATTTCTGATTGTGTTTATTTCACAGATTGGAGCTGAATATAATTGAAGTTTTAAAACCTTGTCGGAGGATTTCAGTGTTAGTTTTAATTGCGTTAATCACGGTTACTGAATGGACGGGCGTCAATTTTGTGTTTAAATTGTGATTAATGGCAGGATTAGGGTAAAAAACTGGATTAAAGGAAAGAAAGGAGAGAAAAGTGATTCCGTCACTGAGACTCGGTTGTTTCTCCTCCCAGTTCAGAACAGCCGATTTATAAGAATCAGATTATTCATCTGAGTTAAAAATGTTCCGAACATCCTCCTGAGGCGCCGATGTTCTGGACCAGGGGTGTTCAACCTGCGGCTCTGGAGCCACATGTGGCCCTTCAGTCCCTCTGTAGCGGCTCCACAAAGCTTCACCACACGAAACCTGAATAAACATTTCACTCATTTTTAAATAAGATTCTTCACTCTTGGGATTCAAGTAAAATTGGGAAAAAGAAAAAACAAGAAATGTGGAAAAAAATGATAGAACAGCTTAAAAAACCTGGAATGTCATAAAATAATTAAACATGGCAGAAAAAAGGCATAGAAAAATGTTTTAAAAGAGGGAAAATGGCTAAAACATAAAAATTGAAAAAAAAAAGCTTGAAAACAAAACTGTTCCTATAAGGTCCAAAAAATAAGTTCATTGTAATAAAATGTTCACTAATCTGAACCCGAGTTTCATAAATGCATCATTAGTTATGTTTTTTTTTATGTGAATCAAAACCAAGACTAAAACTTCCTGAGCTTCTTTCTCCTCACTTTAAACGTTCGGAGTTCTTCGTGGCTCCAGAGCTGCTGGACTCGTCACTGAAACAGCACTTTGGTCAGAGAGGCTGCAGAACCCTGACCTGGACTGTTCCACACCACAGGGCCTGGCCTTCCCTGGAGCGGCTCACCTTCAAAATGCTCCATTTCCATTTTACTCAGCATCGCGACCATTTAATATGGTTTGGAGCACAAACTTATCGCGGACAAGAAAAAACAACAACAACAAACAACAACAAGGTACATTACTTTAACAAAGAGAGGACGTTTCTTAAAAAGGCGCCCAGTTGACAAATTATTTTTACACTTTCATTTTGCAGGAGTGCAATAAATTTAAACATAGAAGGATGACTTGTGTAGAAATTAGGCAGGTTCCTTTTTCCTGCACATCACAACTTCAAAGTTCGTACATTCAAACATTAAATGAAATGCGTCACCCACTTTGTTGTCATTGCAGAGGTTCCAAAACCGGAACTGTCTGTCTATACCTTCATACCGCCCCAACATTTTGGAAAGCGTATTATTACCCGTTCTTAAATTACATATAGCTTGTCTGTAGGCTGTGTTTTCACACAATAAATATTTCTCCAACTTTGAGTCAATTTTCAATTCAGCATAAAGATGACAGGAAGGCGTCTTTACATTCTCCTGGTCTTTCAGAGTGAGTCTCAGCCAGTGGACACTGGTGACTTCCTGTGCTCTCCAGACATAACAGACCAGTCATGAAGGATCTGTTTCACCTGCAGTAACCATGGAGATGTGTATTCACCTTTACTAAAGAGATCAAACAATAAATTATACATCTTCCAGCTGAGTTTAGATTCCCCACTATTTACTAACCTTCCCCAGTATCCAATCATTCTCCTCTTAGTCGATCTTAACAGTGGTGACGACCCAGCTCTCCGTACACCATGTCAGTGCAGGTGCTCATTTTTACTTTAAGAATATACTTTAGAAATCTGAAAAATCTGAGGTGAAGTTTTTCTATGAATTCTATTCGATCAGAACCCCAGACTTCACAGGCATACAACAGAACTGGAGAGGCTAAATTATCAAACAGCTCTAGTGCAACATCTATAGATAACTCATATTTCCTGCACCGAGAAATGACTGCAAACACAGCTCTGGTCGCTTGTTTGTAAAGCTGTTATTCCGTTCTTAAATGAGCCGTTATAATTGAATGTGATTCCTAAGTATTTGAAACATGGCACAACCTCAGGGTCCTGCTCATTACGCAGAAATTTTAGCCTTTTGGTGTTTACATTTCTGTACCCAAACACAGTTACTTTAGTTTTATCACTATTAATTTCAAATTTCCATTTTGCACAATATTCACACAGACAATTTAAAGCATTTTGTAGCCCTCTTTTAGTTGTGGACATGACGATAGCATCATCAGCATACAACAAAATAATCAGTTTCATGTATAAATCGGTTGAAGGATCCCCAGTGTCGACAGGCTGACGTCCACTTGTCAGCAGATGTTCCTCCAGATCATTCACAAACAAGGCAAATAAAAGGGGAGACAAATTTTCACCCTGTCTTCCTCCTCGTAGACTCACAAATGCTTCAGACTTAGCCTCATGTATACAAACACACGATTTCATATTACTATACATGCTTTTAACTACTGCCAAAAACTTACCAGTTACACCCTCTTTTAACAACTTGTGCCACAGGGCTTCTCGCCGTACCATATCAGATGCTTTCCTATAATCAATAAATGCACAAAACAACTTCTTTCTCTTAAAGCGATATAGATCTGTTGTTTGCTTCAATAGTAAAATGTGATCAGTGGTTGAGTACCCTCTTCGGAAGCCAGCTTGGTTTTCGCCTACAATAGTGTTTTCATCACAAAGTTTGCGTAATTTCACATTTAATATATTGGTAAATAATTTACCCAGGCAGCTTAACAAAGTGATGCCTCGATAATTATTGCAATCACTTATGTTACCTTTTTTGTTATATATGGGCACTATAAGCCCAAGACCCCACTCCTCGGGATTACCCCACTGTCAAGGATCTTATTGAACAGAGTTACATACACTGGGATAAAAACTTCTGAAGAAAACTTAATATATCCATTTACAATCTTGTCAACTCCTGCTGCTTTACCACTGATCAACTTCTGAATAGCCTCTTTAACTTCATGATAACTAAAGTGTTTGTTTAAAAAACTGCAGTCCAGGACTTGAATGTCTGCACTCAGGTCATCTGGCACTGCCGCATCGTCACACATTTCTTCTGTGGCTTTAAAACGATAAAACTCAACAGTAACTGGGCACTGATCTTTGCGTTTACCTGGTTGTTCAAGTTTTTTTCCCCCCCAATACAATTTAGGGTTTTTGGATTTCAGGTTCAACAATTCTCTATTAAATTTTATTCTAGAGTCTCTCCTTGCTTTATGTAACACTTTTTTGTACTCTCCACTCTTCAGCCTCAACTGTTCCGCTGATGCAGTATCTCTCTGCACTTTAAGCTCTTTTCTGCCTACAATCCTGGTTAAACCAGGTGTTCTGACTGGTGATAATGCTCCTCCTTCGGCCATTAGTGACCTTTCTCGGAAAGGTGGCTCTTGCACTACGAGACAGTATTTTATATGTGCTGGATGGTTCAAATCCCGCTTTACCTTTCCTGATATGGAACAGATTCAATTAAAGTGATTTTATGTTCACTTCGATTCACAAATGATGCAATTAATCATAATTGTGATTAATTTTAACCAACTGGAGAGCACCGACTTTAGTTTAGCGTTGGAAACTTCTGAAGATGCCCTGAAATTATTTTCTTTGATTGCTTTGGAGAACACAGATTGTCATTTTATGGTTTTCAGTTCACAAAATCTTAACTTCCCATCAGCGTCTTACACCGTTTCAAACTGTTGAAGCCCAGAAACGGCTCTTAGCACTACTGGCGTCACTGAACAGCAGCGGAGAACGGCTCTCTGCTGACACCCGGTGTCCGGCTGTGGTAACAGCAGGCGTCTGAGACGAACAGAGGAAGCAGACGCGGCTCGGTTGGTCGAAGGTTTTATTGGCGGCGGTTCTTCACTCGGAAGGACACTCGATCTTGCCGCTGTTGATGTCGTCGATGACGTCGTGGGGGTGGCGCCCGTCCACGGTGCAGCCCACCGACTGGGCGGTTCCCAGGATCTCCTTGATGGTTCCTGCGGACAGACCGGGTTCCGCGTGTTAGACCGGGACCGAGGTTCCGAAGCGTCGGTGTGTTCCGGGCTTTTCGGCACGGGGCGGCCCACCGGGGAGGAGCCGCCCCGTTTCCTGAAGCCGGGTCGCTCTGAGCCTCCACTGGACTCCGCCCGGTCACCGGCCGGACCGGCGTAGTGGCGGGAGGCTCTCCGGGGTGGGGGGGCGGGGCTTACCGGAGAGCTCCCTGGCGATGGAGCGGGGCCTCATGATGCGGGCCACGCCCACGATCTCGTCGAAGGTCACGCTGCCGCTGTGCTTGACTGGAAGGTGGAGGGAGAGGCGGGTGAGACGGGAACGCCTGGCGGTGGCGAGGGGGCGGGGCCAACACGCTCACTTACTGTTCTTGACCTTCTTGCGGTCGCGCGGCGGCTCCTTCAGGGCCTTGATGATGAGCGCCGACGCAGACGGAACCACCTCGATCTGCGGGGAGACACCACAACAGGTGAGGAACCGTCAAACAACTCGACACCGAGCCTGGCTCGTGGGCGCGGAGCGGCGTCGTACCGCGGCCTGCCGGTTCTGGATGGTCAGCTTGACGGTGATCCTCAGGCCCTTCCAGTCCCCGGTGGCCTTGGCGATGTCATCACCCACTTTCTTGGGAGACTGGAGAGAAGAAACTCCCGGTTAAACCGGGCAGAAACCCCGGGGGAGGGACCCCGGTTCGAGCCTCAGGGGCTAGAGTGCCGGCGTGTTCCGGGCTTTTCGGCACAGGGCGGCCCACCGCAGAGGAGCCGCTCTGTTTCCTAAAGCCGGGTCGCTCTGAGCCTCCACTGGACTCCGGCCGGTCACGGGGGGGCCGGCGTAGTGGCGGGAGGCTCCTGGGGGGGGGGGGCAACGGGGGGAACTCACCAGACCCAGGGGGCCGATCTTGGGGGCCAGAGCAGAGGTGGCGCCGACCTCTCCTCCGGTGCACCTCATGTACACTGAAAGCAGAAGAGAGAGGGGAGAGTGGTGTCAGGAGGGGCGATCGACAGCCGCCAACATCTGGATCTGGCTTCAGCTCAGTCCAGCCCGGGACCGACCCTCAAGATCCAGACTGAACCAGGAGGAAATCCAGGATCATCAATCTGGATTATTAACACTATTGTTTCAAACTCCGATAACAGAATCAGGTCACCAGACGTCCTTCCTGCTCCTAAACCCCAACAGTTTGTTTTTATTTCTACCAGCCTCAAACATTTTTAATGAAACTCAACTTCAACATGTTTCAACTCATTTTCCTCATCTTGACACAAAACAGAAAACACGACACTTTCAGATTAACTATAATCTAATGGGTCAAACCAGAAGGAAGCCAGACAGATCCCTTCATTTCGTCAGCAGAGGAAAAATAAAACGTACGAAAACTTTCGCAATAAAGCTCCAAACACTCCAATGACACTGAAATCACGTAAATCTGCATTTATGGTTTAACAAAATTAAATCAGATGTTGAATCACTGTCAACAATAATGTGCTTGACCAATGTTTATTATTAAATATTTTTTTCTAAGATAATTGCTCATCTGAAACAGTTAATCTGACAAATTTCACAAAAGGTTTTTATATCTTCTATTTAAGACAAAACACTGATTGTTGGCGCTTTACAGAGTATTTACAAATAAATCAGGATATGTAACTCAATGTATTGATTCGTGACAAAAAAACAGACTAAAATCAGAACACAGCGTGTCTAAAAGATGAATTATAAAACTAGTTTAATCCCAAAACCTCCGTTAGCTTCATTAGCATTAGCAGCTAGCTGCTCTCTCCCACGTGGAAGCTAACGACCGGCCCCAAACCGCACAAAAATAAAAGAACATTCCCTCTACAGTGAGAACATCTAACCGTCTCCCGGGACTCTCACTCCTCCACCTAACGGCGCGTTTCGGGTTCCGTTTTTACCATTTCTCCCCGCACGCCGCTCAGCGGCCGCGCGGCCCGGAGGAAACCGCGGCGCGGGGCCTCCATCTTGGCTCCGAGCAGGTCTCGGCTGCTTTTATTGAGAACGTACCAATCTTAACCTCGTTGGGGTCGAATTTGGGAGGCATGCTGCTGCCGCGGAGGTTGAGCTCAGCTCGGCTTGGGTGGTGAGGGTGTCGGATGAACCCGGCTTCGGGACGACCGATTACTGTTGCACCTTCACCGCTAAAGGGGACGAAGGGAAAAGAGAGATGCGGTGCCGCGGAGGGGATTTATAGGGACTGGAAATCTCGCGAGAGTCAGCGAAGAGGGCTTGTCACAGCAGAGAAATCTCGCGAGAATTGCCAAGACCGCGTTCGCAGTGGGGAAGTCTCGCGAGAACTTCTGAGAAGGCTTTTTTAAGCTGGGAAATCCCGCGAGAACTCAACGTTCAGTTGTCACTTCATAGAAAAACTGGCCAATAGCACACAAAAACAACCAACAAACGAACAAACAACACTAGAGAACAAATAAAGAAACTACAGAATCAGACTAACATATTATAGATTTCAATCTAGGTGTGCTTTCTATAGTTATTGCTGGTGACCTGTTCAAAACAAAATTACTAACCAGAGCATTTGATTTGTAGTTAGTTGGATGTGGAGTTCAGTAAAAAGAGCATAAAACGTGTTAGAAAAATGATTTACAATAATAATCCACAACGCAACTAACTAACTAACTAACTAACTAACTAGTATGAATCCTATCATCTGTGGTGTATCACAGGGATCAATTTTGGGACCTCTGTTATTTATTATTTACATTAATGATTTTGCTTCTGTCTCTGCTGATGCTTTTCCAATTTTGTTTGCTGACGACACAAATCTACTCGCATCTAACCGTGATCTAAATGTACTGATACAGAAGCTCAATCATGATCTTTCCAATTATTCTGAATGGTTTCAAGCAAACAAGCTAACACTGAATGTAAAAAAAAAAAAAATCAAATTTCATGCTATTTGCAGGAAATAAAAAATACAACAATGATTCAATAAAAATCCGCATTAGTCATGAAGAGCTGACGAGAGTGAACTCAACCAGGTTTCTTGGTGTTAGGATTGATGATAAATTAAATTGGAAAGAACATATTGAGCATGTCTGCAAAAAGATATCAGAGTCTATTGGGATTGTAAGTAAAATAAGGCATTTGATTCATACTAGGTGTTTATCTACTCTTTGTTACAGTCCTTACTATCCTTACTTGACATATTGTAATGTGTGGGGAAATACCTTCACCACTTACCTTAACAAAATTCACATTTTACAGAAGTGATTCTTGAGAATTGCTACTTACTCCGAATCAAATGCTACGAGTGCACCTTTGTTTAATAAATTTAACTTGTTAAATATTTTTGATATTAATACTTTTTTCACATGTATATTTGTGTACAGAGCTCTCTATGATTCTGACTGGCCGACTCACATCAAGCTCTACTTTTCCTTCAATAACCAATTCCATAATTATGCCACAAGACAGGCTCCTGGTTTGCACTTACCCTTATACAAGAGAAATCATGAGCAGTTCTCACTGAGATTTAATGGACCTAAAGTGTGGAATATGCATCTGGACTTATTAGAAGCACCTTTGTCCATGTTCAGCTGCCATATACATTTTTTTTTCCACTGTGAGTTTGTGCGGGAGCGGCATTTGTACAAGCCTTTTGGCTTTTTTTGCTCCCTTGCACATAGTCAGATTGTTTTGACTATATGTGCAAAATAATAAAAAAAAAACGAACTAATCAAACGACTGAATAGATGAATGAATAAATAAATAAACACAGGATGAAACTAGGCCACATGGTGGTGCAGTGGTTAGCACTTGTGCCTCACAGCAAGAAGGTCCTGGGTTCGAATACCAGCCGGGACTCAGGCCTTTCTGCGTGGAGTTTGCATGTTCTCCCCGTGTGTGTGTGGGTTCTCTCCGGGTACTCTGGCTTCCTCCCACATGTCAGGTTAATTGGTCACTATAAATTGCCCCTCAGTATGAAAGTGTAAGTGAATGCTTGTCTGTCTATGTCTGCCCTGCGACAGACTGGCGACCTGTCCAGGCTGACCCCGCCTTCGCCCACAGCAGCTGGGATCGGCTCCCGCGACCCCGAAAGGGAGAAGCGGTAGAAAATGAATGAACATGATGAAACTAATTTAGAGAATTTAATACATTAATTTAATTAAAGCTTCAATATATTTCCTCCTAATAAATTTGGAATATAAATATAAGAATTTCCAAAACAACAATCACTAGGTCAGAACAATACTTAACAAAATATTCAATATACTATATGATATTGTGACTGCAAAGAATCACATCACTGTGTTTTATTTTACATCGGTCTCAGTGACAAAAACAAACATCAAATTACAATGACTGGCCAACAAGAAATAAGCAAATGCAATTATAAAATGACTTTAATTAATTTTCCGAAATAAATGAACAAGCGAGTGAAAGGAAAGCTCAGGTGTTATTCAGACTGAATGAACAACTCTAATCAATTCTAATAATGAGTAAATAATAATCGTCTCAACTGTTTACACACGACTCATCGCTCCCTATTGTCAGGTTTTCTCTTGTTGGTGAAATAAAAATAAATTACAGTGCATTGTGTGTGTGTGTGTGTGTGTGTGTGTGTGTGTGTGTGTGTCAGGTGTAATGAACCACCGTTGCAGCAGAAGCGTATTTGTCTCCTGTTGGCCTCCATCACCGCCGCCTGTTAATTACGCGGGCTGTAATGAAGGCCGGCCTGCTGGGGAGGCGCGGCGAGGAGCGGCGAGGAGCGGCAGTAATGTGGAAACTTTAACCTGTTTGGAGGAACTGGTTGCATAACTAATGAGTGGAGCTGCTCGTGTTGCCCCCCCCCCCCCCGGCTCTGAGTCCTCCAAACACCCGGCAGTAGGAGTGTACTGCTGCTGCTGCTGCACAACAAAAACATCTCCTGCGTGGCGGTTTAATGGATTCCGAGCCGCCGCTCGAAAGTGATTCTGTGACCCGCCTCAGCGGAGGCCACATGTGGGCGCCGTGCCCCCCCCTCTCCTGCACGGCGGCCTCGGCTCGGTTCTCCGGTCTGATTCCTGAAGGACTTTTGACTCAGAGCCGCCGGACAGGAATAGCAGCAGAATGCAGGAGAGAGGATGAGAGAGGGAGAGAGACTAGTGTTTAATATGCAGAAAGAGAGCGAGAGAGGGAGGGAGAGAGAGAAAGAGAGAGAGAGAGAGAGAGAGACCAGTGTTTAATATGCAGAGAGAGAGAGAGAGAGAGAGAGAGAGAGAGGAAGAGAGGGGGAGAGAGAGGGGGAGAGAGACAATCAGAAAGAGAGAGAGAGAGAGAGAGAGAGAGACCAGTGTTTAATATGCAGAGAGAAAGGGAGAGAGGGAGAGAGAGAGGGAGGAGAGAGACCAGTGTTTAATATGCAGAGAGAGAGAATCAGAGAGAGAGGGAGAGAGAAAGAGAGAAAGGGGGGAAGAGAGAGGAGAGAGGGAGAGAAAGAGAGAATCAGACAGAGAGAGAGGAGAGAGGGAGAGAGAGGGAGAGACAATCTGAAGCCCTTTTCCCACTAGCCAAACAACCCGTTCAAACCCGCTAAAAATCGGCTCCTCATGGCAGTGTGACAGGGTTTAATCGGCATTTAGACCCGAGTCTTTAAACTCTGCTATCAACCCGGGTTTTTAGCAGGTCGGCTTTCTATCGGCTTTCAGTGGGAGGGATACGTCCGGGAACTTACATGATGACGTAGACGCAGCGCGGCTACATTAGCGTGGCTGCGTTAGCGTGGCTACGTTAGCACGCTAGTTGTTGTTTCTGGACACAGCGTGAGATTTCCTTCGTCAAGATGACCCAGCATTGGTCGAAATCCCGGGTCAAACGCTTTCCCACTGCCATGAGGAGCCGATAGTTAGCGGGCGTAAACGGGGTTTTTTTGGCCAGTGGGAAAGGAGTAATAGTGAGACCAGAGAGCTTCTCCTGATCCGTGGGGAACTACAGGTAATGGGGACTGTGTTCCGCTGCATTGTTTACTTTTGTTGTGCTCCCTTGCGCTGATGATGTCATCAACGTGGGACACCATCAGCGCGGGGAAAACGCAGCGGCGCGGCTCACCAGCAGGCGGCTAGACCCGGGTCTGCAGGCAGTAGGAAAGGAGTCTAAATCAGGTTGAAAACACAGGTCGACCCACTAGTTGCAGTGGGAAGAGAGAGAGAGAGAGAGAGAGAGAGAGAGAGAGAGAGAGAGAGAGAGAGAGAGGGAGAGAGAGAGAGAGCCAACACAGCAGCCAGGTTCATAAATGGCTGTGACGGGAGAAGAACTGACAAACCGGAACCTCCATGAACCCGAGCAGGAGGACAGACCGGGACCGGGACCAGAACCGAGACCATCTCCATCCTGTGAATGAAGACATGGAACTGGTCCTGCACATGTATAGAAAAATACCACTAGCCCAGTTTACCTGGGTGTTTTTCCAATCCGATTGAAAACAATCGTGTCAAACACGCGTGTAAACATGGATGGCATACCAAGCGATCCACGATGAATCCTGGTTCTCCAGGGTCCTGGTGAAGCGGATTATACGGCGTCCTCCCAAATGGACGACATGGGTGCTCCGCTCGGCTCCGCCTGCCGGTGTTTCGAATAAACTGGTGTCCGTGTTAACTTGTGACCAACAGATGTTGAAAACCAACTGAAACTTCTAGACGTTCTAGCAAACGTCAGTTTTCTACAGTTACAGTAAATGTATAAGTTTAGAGTCTTTCGTGAGTCTTATTTTAACATCTGCTGTTTCCAGCATGTGTTTACAGAAAACCGTCACTCGTTATCATGGGAACCAGTTCATCCATAACACCGGCCGGGCAGTCTGCTGGTAGTCTGGTACGAAGTTTTTTGAACAACTGGCTCCATCTCCAGTGTTTGTTCTCTCTGGGTTTGATTTAAAAAGTGTTTCTCAGCCACCGTCCAGTTCTTCTGCTTGTTTTTGACTTCCCTGCTTCCTGTTTCCTGTTTACTGCTTCCTGTTTCCTGTCACTTCAGTACGTACAAAGGAACACATGCGCGGAACAAATAATCCCCTGTTTAAATTGGCTGTATCATGCAAAATTCAATTTTTGTATGTTTTAAC
>NC_043745.1:39026804-39156804 GCF_902148845.1 Salarias fasciatus | reverse complement strand
ACCAATCAGATTTCGAGTTGGCGACTCAGCGCCTTCTAGCTTCTAGCAACAGCGTATCCAGGCCCTCTGATTTACATTCACCAAGAGATACAGTAGGGGGCGGTATGCACCTAAGTTGTTGGTCGCCTAACACAATTATTCCAAAGAAGAAGAAGAAGAAGACCTGAAGAGAAATAAAACTTCACCAGAAATACCACAGGGCAAGCTGGACTTTCAGCCCTGGCTATATGGAACTGAAACGCACAGATAATCTATATGACAGAGCAGTTGAACTCTTTTTGAGGACGGGAAGGAGGATGTATTTTGTTTTCAAATAATCGGGATTTTGGTGAGTAAAATGTTCCTCTTTTCCTAAATAATATTGCTGTTTTATTAAGTTGTTGATGCTCATTGTATGTGCACAGATGTAGTAGGAGACTAGTGCACTTCAGCAAAGGTATTTATTCTGGCTGCACAAGTATCTATCTGCTGTGCAACAACTCTTTATGTGCATATCTGCATAATAAGATTTTTTTTGTAGATAAAATAGTTATTGAGAGGTGGATTGGTTCAGGCGGATCTGTTCTGAAGGCCTTAGTGTGAAATGCACGGTCCGCCACTGACCTAAACTAATCTAACCTAACCTAACCTAACCTAACCTAACCTAACCTAACGTAACCTCACCTAAACCTCACCTAACCTAATCTAACCTAACCTAACCTAACCTAATCTAACCTAACCTAAACCTAACCTAACCTAACCTAACCTAACCTAAACCTAACCTAACCTAACCTAAACCTCACCTAACCTAATCTAACCTAACCTAACCTAACCTAATCTAACCTAACCTAACCTAGACTAACCTAACCTAGCGTAACCTAACCTAATCTAACCTAACCTAACCTAACCTAAACCTCACCTAACCTAACCTAACCTAACCTAACCGAACCTAGCCTAACTTTACCTAACCTAAACCTCACCTAACCTAACCTAACCTAACCGAACCTAACCTAACCTAACCTAAGCTAACGTAACCTAACCTAATCTAACCTAACCTAAACCTCACGTAACCTAATCAAACCTAACCGAACCTAGCCTAACCTAGTCTAACCTAACCTAGCCTAACCTAACCTAACCTAACCTAACCTAACCTAAACCTCACCTAACCTAACCTAACCTAACCTAACCTCACCTCACCTCACCTAACTCTATCCTATCCTAACCTAACCTCACCTACCCTAACCTAACCTAAACCTCACCTAACCTAACCTAACCTAACCTCACCTCACCTCACCTCACCTCACCTAACTCTATCCTAACCTAACCTAACCTAACCTGAAGGTATCATGGTCGATAATGATCATTGACTGAAAATACAAGCGTCCGTAAAAACAACATTTGGCCAATTGTGGGTGGTGGGGGGTCCTGGATGTGGGGTTCGGCGACAGTAGCTCAGTTGGTAGAGCAGGTTGTCTTATAACCGGAAGGTTGGCGGTTCGATCCCCGCTCCCGCAGGCGTAAAACTGTCGTCGTGTCCTTGGGCAAGACACTTCACCCACCTTGCCTAGTATGAAAGTTGTGAGAGTGAATGGTTGGTGGTGGTCGGAGGGGCCGATGGTGCAGATTGGCAGCCTCGCTTCCGTCAGTCTGCCCCAGGGCAGCTGTGGCTACAGCAGTAGCTTACCACCACCCAGTATAGTGTGAATGAATAATGCAATGTAAAGCGTCTTTGAGTGTCCTGAAAAGCGCTATATAAAACCAATGCATTATTATTATTATTCCCTTGCCTTCCGGGGGGGTCTCCCACAGGACATGATGGTTGGTTGGATGACGTGGGAATGTGAATGTGTTTGGGGTAGGGTTGACTCTGTGTGTGTGTGTTTGTGTGTGTGTGTGTGTGTGCGCGTGTGTGTGCGAATGCGTGTGTGTGTGTCAGTTTGAGTGAGTGGGTGTGAGTGTTGGGTTGGGGCGGGGGAGAGTGAGGTGGGAGAGGACAGGGTGGGAGGGGTGGGTCGGGGGTGGACCCGGGCTCTGTGATGACCGCCGGCTGTCTGGGCTCTGAGGGCCTCTCTGGCCTGCTTCTGGCCTTCTCAGGGGTCAGAGGTCATATATGCATGATCACTATCACCATCACTATCACCGTCATATTTGCATGATCACGCTGATCTTTAATCACTCTTCACAGACTCGGTTACCTTGTCTTCTTGTGGTGGTTAGACTGTAATCTGTAGTAAACCTCTCTTGATGCATGCCCCCAGTTTACTACTAGTTACTACTCGCTATATTCTCAAAAAAAAAAAAAAAAAAAAAAATTTATATATATATATATATATATATATATATATATATATGTATATATATATGTATGGTTCTGTCAGTTTTTGTGTTGGTTGTCGGCTGTTTTGGTGTTGTCTAGATTGGGGTTTGGGATTGTTCTTGGTTGTGTGTGGTGCGTCGACAACTCTGTTTTGCATTTGTACATAGGTTGTGCCCCCCCCCCCCCTTCTCCCTCTCTTTATCTCTCTCTCTTTCTGTCTCTCGCTCTCTGAGCAGCAGCAGGAGGAGATTCAGTCTCGTCCTGCTGCTAACATTAAAATCTGTTCGGATAGTAAAAGGCTACAATCATACAATATTGCACGCCCCAGCTGCCGAACAGGACAAGGGGGAAAAAAAAAACAAAACAAAAAAAGAACATTTTAGAACAAACCAGTTTTTTTTTCAAACTGAAAGAATAATCAGACATTCCAGCCCCATCCCAGACGGGTTTTGGGAACTCGCTCCTGGACTGGAGTGTCTCTCAGTTTGTCTCTGTGTTTCTCAGTCCCGAGGAGCACTGACCTGAACGAAAGGTGTGACTGAATTAAAGTTTGATGGATGAGAGGCATTACTCTTGAAAACATGCAGTCCTGGTGCTCCTGGTCCTCCAACCATGACTCAGCTCCATTTATCTCCGACAGCTCAGGGAGACGTTCAGTCACCGCCGTCCCACAACAACACCTCCAGCCCGGCATCCGTCTCTGGACCAAACAGGTCCCGAGAGGTCCTGAGAGGACACACTTTCTGAGCCGGGTCACGATCAGGCAGCAGCTCAACCAGAGAACCAATGAATGAATGAATGAATGAATGAATGAATGAACGAACATGTTTTATTTTTCCAGAAATCAAACATGTTTAATTTATTTGCTGTGGACTGAGGTGGACTGATGTGGACTGAGGTGGACTGAGGTGGACTGATGTGGACTGAGGTGGACTGAGGTAGAATGAAGTGGACTGAGGTGGACTGTAAAGGACTGAGGTGGATTAAGGTGGACTGTGGAGAACTGAGGTGGACTAAAATGGACTAAGGTGGACTGTGGTGGATTGTGGCGGATTGTGGTGAACTGTGGTGGACTGAGGTAGACTGAGGTGGATTGGGATGGACTGAGGTGGTTTGCAGCAGACTAAGGTGGACTAAGGTGGACTTAGGTGGACTGAGGTGGACTGAGGCAGACTGTTGTGGACTGAGATGGACGAATGTGGATTGTGGTGGACTGAGGTGGACTGTAGCAGACTGTAACGGACTGAGGCAGACTGTGGTGGACTGTGGTGAACTAGCTGGTTCAGGATTAAACAGGAAGAAACCACATCAATCCACGACAAGCCGCAAGAGTCTGAGACGTTCTTGATCACTGTGTGGTTCAGAGATCAGGGCCGAAGGTTCTGGTCCAGTCAGAGGATCAGGTTCTGGAGCCAGATCCGTCACCTGGACTTAATCTGAAAACACTTTGTTTATGAGATCAATCTGTCCTCTGTCCTCCGCGAAGGGACCTCTAAACCAGATCAGACTGAACCGAAGGATGCTTGCTTTGGGCGGCCATCTTGGAAGATGGTGACAGAACAAGAGAACATCGAAATCAGATTGAAGGTTTACATGACGGAGGAATTATCTGATTCAGCTTTAACTTGGAATAAACCAGAAACTTGCTTCAGATTTAGCTATTTTCATTGGTAACCATGGCAACCGTGGTTGTGCTTTGGGCGGGTTAGCGCAGCGCTGGCGGTGACCTCTCAGGCAGCTGAACCCGGTGACTTTGTTCCAGGAAGTCACGCTCTGTAAGACGAGTCGGGGGGGGGGGGGGGGGGGGGGGGGGGGGGGGGGGGGGGCGGGGGGGGGCGGGGCTGAGGGCTCGTCAATAACTGTAAACGGACACCTGGCCTACATAACTTCCTCTGTCCACGCTTCATCCCGTTAGGAGAAACGGGAGACGGAGGCCGAGCGAAGCCCGAATGCCTAATGAGGCGGCGCCGGCGCCGTGGCAGCCGCCCGCTAACGAGACGCTCTTCCTCAGCAAGGACGGCCGCCACGATAAGGAGGCGGCAGTTAATTAAGGAGCGTTTGAGAGCGGCGTTTGCGCCGAGGAGAGGGCGACTTATCAGCGGCTCCCCCGGCGACGGGGCGCAGATTGAGAGAGCGCAGCGATTCCCCCGGGGTTCGGCTTGATTTCTCCAGGCGGCGGCGTGTTAACCCTCGCCACCCGCAGGAAATTAAGTCGCAGAAAGCGGCTTAAGGTTTCTAAACACGATGAAACGGGAAGGCGGGCGGGAGAAATGCAAATGAGCCGGCGGCGGTGGAGAACCGGACCGGATCCAGCCTCCATCGGCGGTCTGGTTCCTGCAGGCCGGTTCTCACACCTGACCGAGAAACGCCACCAGGAAACGCCTTTCAGAGATGCTTCACGTTTCCATGACAACGGAGAACAACACTGTAAACATTAACAGTGGAGAACGGTACATGCTCTACACTTATATAGCGCTGTTTCTCCTGCATTAAGAGCCCAAAGAGATTTACACTGCGTGATCACATTCACCCGGTCACACACACATTCACACACCCGCGCTCAATCCGTCCACTGGGACCAGGAGACTATCAACCGGGACCGGGACCAGGACTAGGACCAGGTCACTATCGACAGGGACGAGGACCAAGAGATTATGAACTGGGAAGGGACCAGGGCCCGGACCTGGACCAGGACCAATAGACAATGGACCGGGACCAAGACTGGGACCACGAGACTATCGACTGGGACCAGGACCAGGACCAGGAGACAATTGACCAGGACTGGGACCAGTCCCAGAACACTATTGATTGGGACCAGGACCAGGACATTATGGACCAGGACCGGGACCAGGACCAGGACCAAGACACTATGGACCGGGGCCGAGACTGGAACCAGAAGACTATCGACTAGGACCAGAGTCAAGACACTATTGACCAGGACCGGGAGACTATCTACCAGGACTGGGACCAGGACTGGGACCAGGACTGGGACCAGGACCAGGAGACTGAGGACTGGCAGCCATGACCGTCTCGTGGTTCTGGCGGTCTCTACTGAGCGTGTGCAGAACGACTCGTTCCGATCAGGAGAGACGCTTCAGAAAACTTGCTTTTTCCCCGTTTCCACTGAGACGCTGCGTTTTTTTTTTTTTTTCTTTTTTCAAAAGCTCCACCTAAAAGTTGTATTTTCAGACACAGCTGTTCGCAGATGTTCTGGAGGTATGAGGAGGACAGAAGGAGTCCGGTTCCTCAGGGTCCTCAGGGTCCCCCCTTCAGCTCCTCTTTCTCTGCTTTCCTAGACTCTGAAGCAGGGACGGGGTCAAAGGCCAAGGGCTGGATCCAGCTCTACCCCGCTGCCACGCCGTGTCCCAGCATGCTCCTGGGTCTGCCCTCCCTCAGCCCCCCTCCTGACGCTGGATTACCCTCTAATCCCTGATATTCATCAGCCCAGAGGTCAGAGGTCACATCATCCCGCAGGATTGTTCTTCTGGTTAATGAGCAGTGGATCAAGATGATGGCTGGACGGGGGGGGGGGGGGGGGGGGGGGGGTCAGGTTCAGGGGTCTGCATCCTGTGAATTGAATTGAGTGCTCTACCTGCGGGGGGTCTCAGGTAGGGGTCTGAGGTGATGGGAGGGGTCAGGGGTGATGGGAGGGCTCAGAGGTGATGGGAGGGGTCCAACAGGTGATGGGAGGGGTCTGAGGTGATGGGAGGGGTCAGAGGTGATGGGAGGGGTCAGGGGTGATGGGAGTGGTCAGAGGTGATGGGAGGGGTCAGGGGTGATGGGAGGGGTCAGAGGTGATGGGAGGGGTCAGGGGTGATGGGAGGGGTCGGTGCCTGAGAGTTGGGGGAACCAGGTTCCAGCTGTCTGGATTACAGGGAGGAATCATCCCAGAGTTTGTTCTCAGTGTCTAAATCCAGAACCCGTTAATCCAGATGTGTCTCTGAGGAGGAACATGAAGTTACATAACAGGAAAAAAAAAGCACCGAACACGAGGATGAAGGAGAGATTAGTCCGGACTGTTTACTTCTCTTCACACCGAGCTGGAATTAATCCGTTCATACTGGAACATGAATCCGTCCCTCACACGTGGAACGTCGCCCTGTCCATCGTTTTTCTTAGCTTTTTATGTTTCTGACAGAAACAGAAGGTGAAACCGACGCGTTTGTTTCAGAAGGACCATAAAAATTAAACCAAACCAGGAACGGAGCTGGGACTGTGAGTTCTGGGGATTTATTGGATTCAAAATGTTGAAAAAATAAAATTGTGAAAACCTAAAACTTGTTTAATTATTGTGCTACAAATTCAAAAAATGTAAATAATTCTTCAATTACAAAAAATCCTGGAATAATTAAATTTTAATGATCTTTCAAATTTTATTAACAAAATGCGTCTGCAGTTTTCATCATTTAACACCTTTACTTGTTCCTGTAATTTTTGTCGTTTCTGATTTTTTCTTTTTTGTCTTTATTTATTTGTTTGTTTTTTTAACCACAATTTCAGAATGAGAAAATAATTGCCATAAATAAAACCAGAACACAGACCTGTCATAAAACTGCACTTTCAACACAGCTTCTATTACATAACTTCTAATTTCATTTTTGTTCACGAGATTGAATTTTTTTTACATTTAATTTATGGCATTTCTTTTAAATAACAGTCATTAATTTATCGGTTGCCTGTTTTTGCTGAGGACACTGAATTCTGTTAGATTTCAGGTCCTGCAGGTTGAATAGACCAACATTATGAAGAGAAAAGAGATACTTTAATCCTCCAAAAATCACATGTCCAGTGTGTGTGTGTGTGTGTGTGTGTGTGTGTGTGTGTGTGTGTGTGTGTGTGTGTGTGTGTATTAATCCTCTGCGTTTGGACGTCAGCCTGTATAAACTTTAGTCAATCAGGCTTCGCTGGATTCAAACAAAAGCCTTTTCTATTTTTTTTTCTCGCTGATCCAGCTTCCAGTCCAGATCGGCTACACTGTAAAACCAGAACCGCTGGAAATCAAGTTCAAGTTCAAGTTTATTTGTCATATACATTAGGGTACAGGGTACCATAAGCAATGAAAAATGGTTTGCCCTCAGCACCCTCTCTGCAGTGAATAAAAAATACAATAAAAATAAATAATAAGTACAGTTTAAAAAACACAACACCAACAACAAAAAAATAAAACGTTATCAGCGCCTCCTCAGGCTAATGTTCATGAGCCGCACCGCCTTAGGATAAAAACTGTCTCTGAATCTACAGGTCTTGGTTTGTGGGCAGCGCAGACGTCTTCCTGATGGCAGGTAGGAGAAGAGAGCCTGAGCAGGGTGGCTGGGGTCCTGCATGGTGCTCAGGACCTTTTTCTCACAGCGCTTTTCAAACAGCTGACCAATCTGAGGCAGAGGGGATCCAATGATTCCTGATGCAGTTTCTACAGTCCGCGCCAGCTGAGCCAGATCATGTTTTGTAAAGTTTCCAAACCACACCAGGAGACCAGAGGTCAGAACGCTCTCTATTGTGCAAATGTAGAAGTTTGTGAGAATTTCTTTGGACAGACCATATCTTCTGAGGCGTCTCAGAAAATAGAGTCTCTGCTGGGCCCTTTTAATGGCACAGCTGATTTGAAGAGACCAGGTAAGATTGTCACAGAGATAAATGCCCAGGAACTTAAAGCTGTTTACCACCTCAACTGGAGTGCTGTTAATATGAACAGGTCCACAGATAGATTTATTCCTCCTGAAATCTATGATGAACTCCCTCATAAATAAATCCTAAATCCTTCTTTCTTGTGTTTTCAGTGGCATCTGCTGATTTAAAGTCTTTCATTTTGATTGTTAAGTTGGTTTTGATCCGTTTGCCGCTGAGTTGGACTTGAATTGTGTCTGCGGTTCGTCCACATTGCTGCCGTCACGAGCACAGCCACCACTAGGGGGCGACACGGGAGGCACGGTGGAGCTAAGGTCTGACACTGAAGCAGATTCTCTGATAGAAATGTGTTTAATTTAATCTTTTTCTGCTTTTTAATTCAATTTAAAGCTTTAATAATGTCTGAAGGTGTTTGTTTATATTTTATTTTAAAAATAAATGCGTTTGGCTTTTGTGCATTTTCATTGAAACATTTTGCATTATTTTACAAAAACAATAAAATCACGACTCATGTTTCATTGTTGAGATTGTTTCACAGCGAAGCTCCTCCTCCTGTCTTTCCGCCTCCGACCACCAGGGGGCAGAACGCTGTAGCTACACCCAGTCACGTAACAAACAGTCTGTTCTGTGGCGGAATCCGGACGGTTCCTTAAACCTGCTCTGAGACCCTCAGTAATCCGATTACAGGATCATCAGAGGCTCTAGAGAAAACTGCAGGAAATCGTCACACTTCCTCTTCTTCTGTTGCTGTTGTCATAATCCTCTTTTCCACTGGGGGGCGCTGAGCCACTGATTTAAATCAATTCCAGTCACTAAAAGTACATTATTGTTGCATATTCATTGAGGGTTTTTTTTTTCAAAAAGTTGGTCGCAATTTTCTCCCTGTCTCTCAACATTGCTGCTGCAGTATTGATGACGGCCACCAGAGGGCAGAGCACTGTAGCTACACCCAGTCACGTAATGAACAGTCTGTTCTGTGATGGAATCTGGATGGTTTCTCAAACCTGCTCTGAGACCTTCAGTAATCCGATTACAGGATCATCAGGGATTCTGGAGAAAACTGCAGGAAATTGTCTCGTTCGGGCTTCTTCTTCTTCTGTTGCTGTTGTTGTAATTCTCTTTTCCACTGGGGGGCGCTGAGCCACTGATTTAAATCAATTCCAGTCACGAAAACTACATTATTGTTGCATATTTACTGATTTTTGTTTTTTTAAAGTTGGTCATAATTTTCTCCCTCAACATTGCTGCTGCAGTATTGGCGACGGCCACCAGGGGGCGGCTGGACGTTTGAAAATCTGCTGATAATTTCATTCGTGTCGTCTCACCTGTTCCGTCGTCGGTTCTCGTCGTTCTCACGTTCCTCTCCACCGGCAGGTCGTTCTACGTCGCTGCTGCCGTCGTGAACACAGCGGCCACCAGGGGGCGACACGGGCGCGACCTTCCGGTTTGCTCTGCATTAAGAGGAGAATAAAGCTGTTCATCAGGAGATGGTTCAGCTTTATTTTGAAAAACCTGATGAACAGAGAAAGGAAGCGGATGGTTTGAACTAAAATGTTTTATAGTGTTGGAGAAAAAAGATAGGAGGAGGAGGAGGATGAGGAGGAGGATGAAGGGGTGGAGGAGGGGAGGAGGAGAGAGAGGAGGAGGAGGGGGAGGATGATGATGAAGAGGAGGAGGATGAAGAGGAGGAGGTCCTGCTGTTGGAGGAAAACTCCTCCATCACATCGGCGGATCTTCACCGGAGCGGCTCCCGGTGAGATGAGCTCCGAGCCCCGCGAAACTTCGTGCGCGAGGCTCCCGGCACCGAGGGGAGAGAGAGAGAGAGAGAGAGAGAGAGAGAGAGAGAGAGAGAGAGAGAGAGAGAGAGAGAGAGAGAGAGAGAGAGAGAGAGAGAGAGAGAGACCGGGAGACCGGAGAGGCGCGCGCGCTCATGTGGATCAATTAACGGAGCAGCTTGGCGGGATGCGCGCGACGAGCGGGACTGTTCGACGGGACGAGGCTGAGAGGTGAGTCCAGAACCAGGTCCGGGTCCGGATCCGAGCCACGGCACTCTTCTGCAACTTTCTCCCCCCGCTGCAGCGATCAGCTGTTTGACACGCAGCCGTGCGTGATGCGGGATGAGCTGCAGCCGGTAGACCCGGTAGACCCGGTAGACCCGGTGTCAGGCCGGTAAACCGGGACAGACCCACCTGCGGGAGCAGCTCGGGTTCAGACTCACCTGGACCCTAAACAGCGCCACCTGCCGGAGGAATCACGCACGGACAGGCGGGGCTTTAGATGTGTGCGTGCGGGGTGCGTATCGAAGACTTGTGTAATTCTGCGCGTGCGCGCGCGCGCGTGTATACACAGATGTGTGCGCTTTGGTGCAATTAATTTGTGTGTGAGAGAAACAAAACAGGTTTGACTGTAATGTGATCAGTGTGCACAGGTGTGTGTGTGTGTGTGTGTGTGTGTGTGTGTGTGTGTGTGTGTGTGTGTGTGTGTGTGTGCGTGCGGGTATTGATCTCCAGGCTCGATTGGAGGTAATCGGAGCTGCGGATCATCTCAGATTGAAGTGAAGCGATCAGACTGATCCATCATGTCCAAATCACTCCAGCTGAGTGTTTATGTCTCAAACACAGAACAACAGTCTTATGAAGCATCCATGAAGTTTTAACTCCAGTTCAGAACAGAGAACATTTATTACACTGAACCTGTTTTTGATCCTGATTTTAACAGTTTCGCTTCTTTTTTCAAGGTTTTTTGGTTGACATTTTTGACATTTTAACCAATTTAGCTCTTTTTAAACAGTTTTCTTGCTTTTTTTCTGCCGTATTGAATTTTATTATCTTAGAAATTGGAGACATTCCAGATTTTTTAAGACGTTATATAATTTATTTCCCATTTCTTGTGGTTTTTGCTATTTTTCCAAATTTTACTTGAACCTTCATTTGAATCCTTTTTGTGTCAAGAGTGACGAATCATATAATATTATAAAGATAAGTTCAATGTTTATTCATGTATCCTGTCGTGAAGGCTTCATGGAGCCGCTGCAGAGGGACTAAATAGCCACATGAGGCTCCAGAGCCGCAGGTTGAACACCCCTGATGGTTACAATATTACAGTTTGACTCTTGTCGCCCTCTAGTGGTCGTATTTATTATGACAGCACAGAGAAGAGATGAAAAGTGAGAATAATCTGGTGGTAGAGAACTAAACTCAGTGGTAATTAGGAGCAAATCAGTCGAAATCCAACAAAAATGAAAACAAAACTAAGTGTTCAGATTGTTCAGTTTGACTCGAACTTCCAGTTCTGTGTCTTCAGACAGGTTTGAATGGAAGAATGCAATGTTCGGATCCACGTCGCCCCCTGGTGGCCGTACTGATCATGACAGCAGCAGTGTACAGAGGAAGGGGGAGGAGTTTTTGCTGTTCCCGTGGAAACAGACATCGACTCGCCGTGTACACATGACACTTTTCAGCAGCATAAATTTCAAAAGCTACGTTTGACGTGTTGGTTTATCGGGTCACCCCTCCGCCCGTCTCCTCTGCTGTTGCTCCGTCCGGTCGCTGAAGGCAGGACACACCTGGACAGGTAGGACCAGCTGACCGCTGTGTTTGCTGGGACGCTGACAATACCCCTTTCCCTCTGCAACCGGTGGGTCGACCCGCTAACAGTCGGCATTTGAGTCCTTGCCCACGGCTGCCTGCAGACCCGGGTCTGAAGCGCCTGCAGGCTGTGGCTCCCTCAGTCACTACATAGTGCTGGACTACATAGTGGACTTTATAGAACCCTGAATTCGATTTGGACACACAGCTCCCTACTTTTTCCCTCAGCGCCGATCACGTGACCCACGATCGGTACCATGGTAACCATGGTAACCAGACGCACCGGCTCGCCAAGACATAATTCCACAAAAATATTTGTAATATATATATTTTATAAATGTGCTCTTATTCTGCATTTTACTTTCCTTGTCATCTTTCTAATCATTGAAGAATAAATAAAAATGTATTATTAAATTATTCTCGGCTCACGCTGCTGCTCTTCCGCCATTTTGCTGGAGATTCGCAGTGCAAGATTTGAGCCGTCCAGGGACCATCTGTGCTCACTACTTTTCGAGATGCATTTTGGGAAATTTCTAATGCCCATCTTTTTTTTCTATCTGGACATTCGTACAGCCCTACAGGGCGTCTTCACTATGCAGTGCCCTATAGAGGGAATTGTGTGGACATTCAGACAAAGACCGTGTTTTCCCACACTAATGGTGTCCCACGTTGATGACGTCATCAGCAGACGCTCGCTTACTTTCAGCAGCGAAAGTAAACACAGTCCCTGTTTCCTGTCGACGAATGTCCTCTTCCCTAGGGATCAAGAGAAGCTCTCTGGTCTCGCTGTCTTGCTAATACTGGCTCATCATGACGAAGTATATCTCACGCTGTGTCTAAAAACAACAACAAGCGTGCTAACATAGCCATGCTAACATAGCCATGCTAACATAGCCACGCTAATGTAGCCATGTAGCTACGTCGACGTCATCACGTAAATTCCTGGGTATGTCCGATTAAACCCTTTCCCACTGCCATGCGGAGGCGATTATCAGCGGGTTTAAATGGGTGTTTTGGCCAGTGGGAAAGGGGCTAACCTACCGTTTTCACTCCCTGAAGTCAGTTCGACTTGTTTCTGATCAGCCAAATTCCGAGATCCAGAGCCCGGCCGACCTATTCCTGTGAAAACATGAACCCCTTCGGCAACAACGCCTCTTATGAAATATGCTTTAAAATGAAAACCCGCCAGCTGTTTGGAATCGGGCAGTTTGATGGTTTTTAATCTGTCCTGTCGAAGTGATCCTCCGCCCCCGACATCCAGGTCCTGCGCCAAAGACTTCAGGAGAAGGCATAAACATTCACACTCAGTGAGGCCTTCAACTTCAGTTCTTTGTTTCTTTGTTTGCAAAATGACAATATGAAGTTAGAACGGAAAGAATGGACCGTGGAAGTGAGACTGTGAAACGGCGAGGCGTGAACGTCTCCACGTATGTTTTCGCACCTCGGCGGGTTCTGTCCAGAGTTCACTGACGCCGAGTGGAAACATCCTTCACAGCCACAGGAGGGTGTTTCCTCTCTGCCTCGTTCTCTTTGCTGTTGACACGGCGTCTCGGCGGGGTCGGTCCAGAGTCACGCCAGTTGAGGCGTGAACGGGTGTGAAGTGGCTGAGTGAAGTGTTGAGGCTAAAAAAAGGAGAGAAACCATCTTTTTTTTTAGTCTTTCACTGAGTATTCATGCTTTAATCAACCACAGCGGACACGCGGGGTTGTGAAGACTGGTCCTGGACCCCCTTTGGGGGACTGCTGAAGGTCCAGAGAGGGATGTGATCAGAAGCTTGGTCTGCTTAGAGGTTGTTAAAATTAGATTTGTTCATTCCAAAGAAAACCAGAATAACACAATCCATAAAGTCAAGTGCTGGGAAAGTTCACAACACAGAACTGACAGAAACTATTGACAGAAACTAACTCATTGAAATATTCTACTGACAATAAAATCTAAATCAATCCAGGTGCTCTTCTCAGAAGAACATGAAGAAACCTTAAGCAGAACCTAACATCCAACGCGTATTTACTGTAATTAATTAATATAATTAAATTTTTTTTAATTTAAATTTTCTTTACCCAGGAAGGTCCCATTGAGTTTAAAAACCTCTTTTTCAATGGAGTCTTGGGGGTTAAATTGTTACAATAACGGATTATGGATTATTACCTCTTTTTCTCCCCGTAGTACCACATTCGAACACCAGGGCAGTACAGCTTGTCAACCTTTCTGATTGGTCAGAACCATGTTTCCCAACATTTCATAATTTGAGTCCCAATGGTTTGGATACACAGGTGGCTGAGTAAGTAGGTAGGTAGGTAGGTAGGTAGGCAGTTAGGTAGTGAGACAGGTAGGAGTTACAGATGTAGTTAGGTAGGTAGGTAGGTCAGTCCAAAGGTAGAAATGCAGTTAGGTAGGAGGTAAAGAAGTAGGGATCTCTGTAGGTAGGTAGGTGTGTAGGTAGGTAGGTCGGTCGATAGGTAGGGATGCAGTTTGGTAGGAGGTAAAGAAGTAGGAATCTCTGTAGGTGGGTAGGCAGGTACATAGGTAGGTATATAGGTGGGTAGGGATGTCAGTTGGTAGGTTGGGTAGGTAGAGATGTAGGTAGGAAGGTTGGTAGATAGGTCGGTCCAGTGGTAGGGATGTAGTTAGGTATGAGGTCAAGAAGTAGGGATCTAGGTATATAGGTAGGTAGGTAGGTAGGTAGGGATGTAAGTTGGTAGGTTGGTATGTAGGTAGGTAGGGAGAGATGTAGGTTGGTAGGTAGGAAGGTACATAGGTTGAGATGTAGGTAGGCAGGTAGGTTGGTATGTAGGTAGGTAGGTACATAGGTGGGAACATAGGTAGCAAGTAGATAGGTAGTTAGTTACATAGAAAGGTGGGTAGTTAGGTTGGGAATCAGAGGGCATTGAGGAAGGTATTCCTGGGAGATGATGGCTGAGAAGGCAAACGTGGGTATGTTGTGAAAGTGGGTAGTTTGAACAGATTTGAGAACAAAGGTGACCTCGAAGAAAGGTCAGAAGGAAATCTTGGATTTACCAAAACATCACAGTGAAGACGGACATGGTGGGCATGCTCTCTCCCACCAACATACAAAACAGCAGCACATGGAAGTTTGCCAGGTCTGCTCTTGGTTCGACAGAAACACAACCTTATTCTGATGTTCTTTGACATGTCTAATATCATTCGCCTACTCGAGCATGTTTAGAAGCACCTGGTCATGATGTGCCATCAACAAGACAATGGCCAACAGCCTTTCTCAAGAGTGTCGTTTTCACCTGTTAACTCTTCTATTCTGCCGGTTTCAGCAGTGGCAGCCATCAGAGTCGATGTTGTGGAGGTTTGGAACTGACATACATGGCTTGTTTTCTGTGTCGCTGCAGCTCCTAACCTTGGTCGTCGTAACGTGGAGTCATCTGGACACACCGAGAACTCCGCCCCGCTGCCAGCATGCCCATCATCAGCAACGCCAACCACGACTTCAGCACCTACTCCGTCAGCAGCGATGACAGCAGCCTCGACCGCTTCTTCACCGAGATCCCCGAGACCGAGACCCTCAAGGGCGTCTACTTCCAGCGCGCCCGGCTGCTCCGGGACCCCAGGGCCTCGTACGTGGTGGACCACACCCTGCAGGTCCTCGTCAACGTTGGGGGCAACCGCTACGCCTTCCCGTGGAGCACGCTGGAGCGGTTCCCCCAGAGCCGGCTGGGCCGCCTGCGCTCCTGCACCACGCCCGAGGAGATCGCCCGGCTCTGCGATGACTACGACGAGGCGCGGCGGGAGTACTTCTTCGACCGGAACCCCACCGCCTTCAGGGTTATCCTCAACTTCCTGGCGGCGGGAAAGCTGCGCCTGCTGCGGGAGCTGTGCGCCGTGTCGCTGCACGACGAGCTGGACTACTGGGGCGTGGACCCGGCTCACATGGAGCGCTGCTGCCGCCGCCGCATGGTCACCCGCGTGGAGGAGGTGGCAGAGAGGGAGCGCAAGGAGGAAGAGTGGCGGCAGAAGAGGATGACGGCGAAGAGGAGCAGCGCGCAGGCGGACGCAGGCCGCCGCCGACTGGTGTGGAGGCTGAGGGAGGTGATGGAGAACCCGCACTCCGGCCTGGCCGGGAAGGCCTTCGCCTGCCTCTCCATCGTCATGGTGATGGTCACCGTCATCAGCCTGTGCATCAGCACCATGCCTGACCTGCGCGCCGAGGAGAAGAGGGTACGTGTGATGTCACTTCCTGTTTCCGCTGGCCTCTCTGAGTGAGGATGTGGTGAAGTTTGGTCCGTTTGGAGAGTTTACAGTAAAAACGAGGCAAAGCATTAACTTGAATTATTCATGTGTGTGTGGCTCATTTGGAAGAGCAGGTCTGAGAACAGAAAAAGGAACTTTTTCTATAATGAAGAAAACAAAGAAGGCTGATAATGGCTGAAAGCTGAGGAATGGATTCACAGAAGGTTCTGGAGCAGCAGCTGATGGATCTGGATCAACAACACTTCCATCTGGACCTGGAAACAGAAACGTTCTTATTCTCATTCAACAACTGTGGGTTTTTTTCTCTTCATGATCCATTTTCTGACAGATGCAACTTGTAGTTCAGAAAAAAAAAGGATTCAGAAGTGTTTATTCAAAAATCAAAAACTCGTACAAAGAGCCAAAAAAGATAAAAGCAAAACAAAAGTAGAAAACCAGGTTACTCGAAATATAAAACCTCATACTTTCCTTCAGAAGCTAAGCGTGTTAGCCTTGACGTTAGCGTCTATTTCAGACCTGGAGGGAAAGATCCTTTCCTCCCCTGTTCCGTCAAATGACCCGACTTCCTTTGGAAACCTGGCCTGTTCTCTAAATCGCAGCTAAAACCAGCGGAGTGGAACGTGGCTGCTTCTCGATATCAACCGGGAAACGGCGCGAACGTCTTTCTGTCATCAGCCTGTTTCAGAGTTTTAAAATAGCCTGAATGACTCTTGTGTCCACTCAGGAAGCAGACCAGTGAAACGCTATATGAGTGTGTACTTTGAGTTGAGCAGAGGAGCGTTTGGTTTTCATCCCACACGCAGCGTCGTCCGGCAGTGTCACATTTCCATCCCCGCTCTCCTGCCTCCTGCAGGTGTCACTCGCCCAGCCTATCTGGGAATTTTACCAAAAATTGATAGATACACATACAGCCGGGAGGACACCTTGAAACATATCAGATCAGTCCTCCACAAGGTCGTCATGACAACCACACTTCAACATCACACTTATTTCACCTGCTGCTGCTTTAAAATGTCAAGATTTTATGAATATGATCAACAGACATCTTCTTCATTCTGACTGATATAACTTCAGATTGCATCCAGATTATAGAGCATCTTCCTCCTCTGACATCAGATTATAGAGCATCTTCCTCCTCTAGCATCAGATTATAGAGCATCTTCCTCCTCTAACATCAGATTATAGAGCATCTTCCTCCTCTAACATCAGATTATAGAGCATCTTCCTCCTCTAACATCAGATTATAGAGCATCTTCCTCCTCTAGCATCAGATTATAGAGCATCTTCCTCCTCTAACATCAGATTATAGAGCATCTTCCTCCCACTAGCTGATGTGCCCTCCTTGAATTTATTAAGTGAAGCAATACTAACAGCTCTACAGAAATACCTCTTCGGTGCCATCATTAATACAGAAACTATAGCAAGTATTCATCTATTTTTTGCTGGATGTAACTAGCTGATCAAAATGTTGTTAATTACTACAGTGCCTGTTATTGACCATTAGAATCACCTCAAATTAAATTTTCATGTTCTATCTTGTATTTATTTGTACTTTGATGCTGCGGCCACTAGAGGTCAGTGTGAGTCTCAGACTCCAGCTGAGGATTATCACCCTCCATGTGTTTGGGAGGCAAACACTGAGGGCGTATCAGTCTTCTGTATCAGTCTGAACGTAGTCCAGACTGATACGGAAGTGTTTCCACTTTTCTCCCAGACATGCAACAGATTTTCAAATGAAGCAATAAACAAACAAAAAGAAAACTCCAGTTACATGGATCAAAGTGTGTGAAGAGGAGGATAAGAGCAGACTGAGGACAGGAGGAAGTGGAGCGTCAGACAGCTGGCGTGGGCAGAAGATGGACTTCCTGCTGGTCTGTGTGATCAGGGCTGATT
Source organism: Salarias fasciatus (assembly GCF_902148845.1). Classification (NCBI taxonomy): domain Eukaryota; kingdom Metazoa; phylum Chordata; class Actinopteri; order Blenniiformes; family Blenniidae; genus Salarias; species Salarias fasciatus. The sequence continues at coordinate 39,139,182 of NC_043745.1, read as the reverse complement.
AGAAGCCTCTCTCTGAACTCTGCTGATGTGATCAGCTTCACACGCCGGGATCGATTCCTCTCCAGCGCTCGAGTGGCTCGTCAAGAGGAGAGGAAATCAAAGAACGGCCCGATCCGGAGGTTTCACGCCTTTAAAGGCAAATTGGAGCCAGAGGGAGACGGCCGCCGCTCCGTCTGAGCGAGGAGACGAAGACAGGAACCGAAACACGAGGCGGAGACAGAACCGGAGTGGTTTCAAAAAGAAGCATTTTTCATGACTTGAGCATCGTTGTCCTGTAAACAGGCCCTGAACCCCCACGGGGAGCTGATGGGGGTCAGTGGGTCATGCTCAGGCACCGGTAGTGGTGACCTGTCCGCTGAGGGAATCAAACCTGGAAACCTCCAGTACTGTTGCGTTGAACTGATGAGGCCAGAACAAAGTGTCCATAAAGGAAATAACCTCAGCAGCAGAATTTATATAGTAAAGATGAAAACTGGATGCTCTCTGACGCCATCGGCCCCTCCAACCATTCAGTCTCACAACTTTCATACTTAGGCAAGGTGGGTGAAGTGTCTTGCCCAAGGACACATTGACAGCCTGCAGGAGCGGGGATCGAACCGCCAACATTCCGGTTATAAGACAACCTGCTCTACCAACTGAGCTACTATTGCCCCGACTCCGACCCCTTACCCCCTGACCCCCTTCAGGTTCTGTTCCCGATCAGAACCGATTGGGCCGACAGCGATGCCGGCGAACCTCTGGAGCGAATCGTTTCTCTGATTACCCAGCATGCAGCTCTCCATCAAAGGTATTGATGGTGGTGAAAGTGCCGTGGTCTTCAGTGAAGACTCGTTCCGTGCCGTCAGAGAGGCGGCGCCGTCCGAGGGCTCGTCATGAGAACCTGCTTCCCGTCGCCCGTCAGAACCTGGAATGAAAACATGGATCCTTTCCTCTGACGAGGCGTCACGTTTCACCACACTCCGGTTTCACTTCATCTCCTCCAATCGATCGATCGGAATCGGCGCTGGCGGCAAACTCAGCTCTTTTCTCGGAGCGAAGCGTTGTGATCAGTCGGCAGCACCGGGGACGGCTCCACGGCTTCAACTTCTCCAGTTCTCCACAGATCACAACAACCTGATCGCTTCTGGAATCGACCCAGAGCAGCTCTTCCTTCAAGTGATCACCGACAGTGGAAAATGACCGCCGGAGGTCTTAACGTCTCAACAGTTTCCTCCAGTGTTCACAGCTGCTGGATTCCAGATGGTTTCCAGAAGCGTTCACAAATGAAGGTTTCTAATATTATTTTCTCAGAAGAGTTGACAGTTGATGGCTTTCAAAAGTATTCACAGACAAAGATTTCACCAGTGTTCACAGACAATGGTTTTATCTTTTCTTTTTCAAAGCTGAACTTTTTTTGTTTTTTAGCCGAACCCTAAAGGCTAAAAACCTTTGGCCTTGATGGTTTTAAGGAGTCTCAATAGTTTCCACAGACATTTTTTCAAAACATTAATGAACAAATGTTTTCAAAACTGCTCACAGACAGTGGTTATCAGAAGCATTCAAAGATGATGTTCTTGTTTTAAAGTTATTTACTTTTTTTATTGTTTTGTTTCCAAGTGGTTTTCACTGGTATTTATCGACTTTGGGTTTGGAAATGTCCTTGACACTGGTAATAAAAGTGTTCACAGACAATGGGTTTACAGGTGAGCAGTTTAAGAAGTTCCCACATACAAACGGTACAAAAGATACAAAAGAGAGTTTTCAAAAGTGTTCACGGACAATAGAATTTAGAAATCTTTGCAGGCCATGGCTTCACAGTGCTCACTGACAGTGTTCTTTCAAATTGCTCGCAGACAATGGTCGAGATGTGTTCATAGACAACGGTTTTGAAAGTGTTCACAGACAATGTCTGTGAAGTGTCCCAGGTGTTAGTGGATAATGGTAAGGGAGTGTTCACAGGTCATGGTTCTTTAAGCGTCAGCAGCAGGTGGTTTCCGAAGCATCCCGGGGTTCATGCGGTGGTTTTCGAAGCGTCCCGGGGTTCATGCGGTGGTCCCTGCTGTGCCGGTTTTTCATGCTGAGTCTTGAGGTGTTTGGATGTTCGCCTCAGATTATCTGCAGAAGCTGGAAACCCTCTGACTGAGCAGCCTCACAGGCTTCATCCCGTCTTCAACCTTCCTCTGAAAGACTCTTTGTGATGTTGTTTTTAAACCAGATCATCTGACTTAGGCGTTGACCTTTGACCTCATTAGTGCTCACATGCTGAATCTGCTGTTTTTTAAACTCACACAACCTTTTGCTGAGATGTTTCTGAAGCTGGTTGTTTTTATCAAGGTGATGAAGTGAGACACTTGTTTTTGACTGAACTGTGCTGGTTGTAATTCCCGCCTGTGCCTGCAGGGGGAGTGCTCTCCGAAGTGCCACAGCATGTTCGTGGTGGAGTCCATCTGCGTGGCCTGGTTCACCTTCGAGTTTGTGCTGCGCTTCGTCAACGCCCAGAGCAAGCTGGCCTTCGCCCGCGGCCCGCTCAACGTCATCGACGCCGTCGCCATCCTGCCGTACTACGTGTCCCTGGCGGTGGACGTCCGGGAAGAGACGCGGGAGGACGCCACGGCGGTGGGCGCCGGCGCCGGCCGGGGCTACCTGGACAAGCTGAGCCTGATCCTGCGGCTGCTGCGCGCGCTGCGGATCCTGTACGTGATGCGGCTGGCTCGCCACTCGCTGGGCCTGCAGACGCTGGGGCTCACCATGCAGCGCAGCATGCGCGAGTTCGGCCTGCTGCTGCTCTTCGTCGCCGTCGCCGTCGCCCTCTTCTCGCCGCTGGTCCACCTGGCCGAGAGCGAGCTGGCACCGCTCGCCGCCGCGCACCCGCACCACGGCTTCAGCAGCATCCCCGCCTCCTATTGGTGGGCCATCATCTCCATGACGACGGTGGGCTACGGCGACATGGTGCCGCGCAGCGTCCCCGGCCAGGTGGTGGCGCTGACCAGCATCCTGAGCGGCATCCTCATCATGGCGTTCCCCGCCACCTCCATCTTCCACACCTTCTCGCGCTCGTACCAGGAGCTGAAGCAGGAGTACCAGCGGCTGTGGAAGGAGGAGGGAGGCGAGGAGGAGGAGGAGGAGGAGGAGGAGGAGGAAGAGGAGGAGGAGAGACCTCTGAAGGTGGAGTCGACGGCGGCGAGCCGAGGAAATCAGGAGGGGATCAGGACGTCGCTGCCGTCGACGGCATTCTGACGGCAGCGGCCTGCAGAACGTTTCACTGCTGAGACTTGAACACACTCGCTACTGTAAACCAGCGTCCGCAGCACTGTTCCACGGCGGACACTGTTAGCACACGTTAGCTAGTACACGTTAGCTTGGTCTCCAGCCACCTCTTCCTGTCAGGTTACACTCAGCTTTACCTATTAACCCTTTACTGAACTCACCTTGAAGCTCTCCTCATGTTTATTCTACAAAATATAAACCGTCGTCTCCACTGTTGTGCGAATTTTGCCGTTTTCCAAAGAGAATAAATCTGTTGTGAAGAGGCCGCTAGGGGGCGCTGTGTCCATGAACTTCATTTACAGCAAACCAAACATTTAGTGATGATTTATTTAACATTTCTTTACACTTTTCACACAATCCCATCTTCTAAAACTGTATTTTTTAAAATACAGTCTCACTGTCTGAAAGTCGTCCAGAAACGCATTTTATCTCACAGTTCCCTACATTGTTCAGTAGCTAAATAAGTGCTTTGGTTGATTGAATGAATTTATTGTTCAAGCCAAGGCTTTTCAGTAAGTTTAAATGAATTCATGTTGATTTGTCTCCACAGCAGCTGAACTTTTCTTGCCTTCATTGCCAACAAATTGCACTTTTTTTCGTCAAATTCATTGGTCAAACAAACACATCATAGAAAGTCTTTTCATCTGTCAACCCAGTCGACGACCATCGAGCACCACCTGCAGCACCTGCTGCATCACCAGCAGTAGAAGTTAGTTCATCGACATCAAGCCCTGTAGGACGTCCAGCCAAACTGACACACACGTCATGAACACTTGAATTGTTCTTCAACTGAGATCTGGTCTTCTGGAAACATGGAGCCTGATCATCCATAAACATTCTGTTTCTAGAACACCATCACAACACCGTCAGACTACCATCAGAACACTGTGGGACCGCCATCAGAACACAGATAACACATGATACATGCAGGGAGGAAGTCATCTGTTGCAGTACTGGAGGTCAGACGAGGCAGCGGCTCTTTTGCTGACATGACAATAAAACAGGATTCGTGAAACTTTGTTCGTCCCCAGGGGGAAGTGCTGTTCTGCCAACACAGCTCACGGCCGCACACCATGAGGCGTGCCGCACTTGAAGGAAAGAAACAGCAGAGTTTGGGGGTGGTGGACACAATTTCCAGTCATAATTCGAGATGGAATCATAATTAGAAGTATGAGCCAAGAAAAGGAAAACCGGCAATGAACGACGTGTGGGACATGGACGGGTTGGAGGGAGAAGGGGACGGGGACGGGGTCATACTTCTTACCTGTCCTCAGGTCACAGGATTCAGCCAACTATGCACAGGAAGCTACTGTTTCACAGAGCACACGTCCTGTCCGGTGACAGTGAAGGTCTCGAAAAAGAAACATCTACAGACAGGCCAGCCTGAAAACAGGAAGATATAGAGTAGGAGAAGGTACCAAAGAGGTCAACCAATCAGGACCCGAGACACAACCCAACCGACGATGGAGTTACGAGGGTCCTGGAGGGGAAGTGCCAGGAAAAACTTGATGATGAGAATCTTACCACCTCTCTGAAAACCTTTTAAAACCTGGTCCCGAACTGCATTCGGGGCTCAGACTTCTCATCGAGTCCTTGAGACACGTCGGCGGACGGAGGCCCCAGCTGGGTGAACCAGTCCAAGGGCTGTTCCCCGTGTTGTTCCGTGATTGGCTTCTGCAATTTGTACTGATAAATGTAATCGTAACCTTTCAGAATGCATGCTGTGATTTACGGCACCTCTTTCCGTGAGGAAAGCAGAATTCAGCCTTTACATGATCGATCTGCCAGTCAGGGGACAAATCTCTGCTCTCTCGTCTCTCCTCTCCTTTATGCACATATATCGATGGCTCTGCAGGCACTGTGCTGATTGGCTGATAGCCCTGCGGCTCTGAGTGTAACCAATCAGATGGTTCTGTGGGCGGGACAATGCTGGAGGCAGAGCAGACTGATGAAGATATGCATCAAAACGCATAATACCCACGCCAATGATCGGCCCGGCCGATGATCGGTCGATCCCTAAACCTCTGGTTTGGTATTTTAGTGAGTGAAAAAGGTCAAAAGGAATGAAACAGACCAAAGACATGAACTGCCACCCAGATTTTATTGGTTTGTGAGACAACATGTGAACAGACTTTGTTTTGATGTTGTTCAGGTGAATATGTTCAAGCATGTGAGGAAAAGATATAGTCTTCCTCTGGGTTTAGAGAAGCGATGGTAGAAGCAGGAGTAAAGTTACATGCATGAGCAATCCCCCAGCAGCTGCAGCACTCATTGATTCTGTCAGAATTTATATTCTTGATTTTTCTCTTGAAACAGATTTTCCCCGATTCCCTCATTCAATCAGCTTCTATTGATTTCAAATCACGTCAGTAAAGATTTCAACATCAAAAAGAAATGGTCAGTTATCCGACTGTTCAAGCAATAAGATGGTATTTGATGGTACTTTGTCTGCTCTTGTAGAGAATCAGAACACAGATCGTGGCCACGGCGGCCGGGAGACATCCGGTGATGAAGACCAGGTTCAGGTTCAGGTTCAGGGTCGCTGTCAACAGAAACGGCAGAGTCATCAAACTGTGACTGAAACATGGCGCCGCGAGCAAAGCTGCCGCCGCCTCCTTACCTGGGCGTCTATTTTCCTCTGCGCTGCCCAGACGCAAAGGACCCTGGGAAAAAAAGTGATTTTGAGTCTAAATTCGACTGATCCAAGTTCGGCCATGAGTTTTAACCGTTCCCACTTTAACCCAACAGAATCGTGAACTGAAGTCCAGTAGTCAAGCCAGCCATTTCCCATGAGACAGTATTTGTGTGGAGTGTTCCTGAGACTCACCTGTCCCGTCCCCGACACCCACCACAACACAGCGTACGTCCGAATAATAGACGCAGGAGCTGAAAGAGTGATAACGAGGACCGAGTGAGTACAGCAACTGAAACAGCGGTTTGAACATGATCGTGAGTGTCTCTTTGGTTACTGATTGAATATTATCTAAAGAAAGACAAAAAACAAACAGGGAAGTTTCATGATGACGGAAGACATGAAGGCGGCGCTCACTCAGTCTGCGATTCCAGAGTGAAGCAGATTGAATAATTATTCCCAAGGTCACTAGCCACCGGTTTCCAGCTGATCACGAACTCGTCGTGTGCAGTCCTGCTCTTGGTGGCGGCGTTCAGTGACCCGCCGAAGAGGACATCACGTAATCTGTACGGAAACACCACAGGGAAACCAGAGATTTCCTCCTGTCCGTCAAAACCACACCGGGCTGGTTTGAATGAGAACCGTTGACCAACTGGACTCACTCACTTTCCACGTTCCACTTCTCCTTTAACTCTGATCTCCAGTACTTTCTCCACCTCGGCTTGGATCCGCGCTCTGTCTTCAGGCGTCGGATACACGAGCTTTGGCAGGTAGATTCTCTCGTGACACGAGGGGACGGGGTAATCCACTGCAAGGAATATGGTGAGATCTTTAAATCAGCGCACTAAACATGACAATTATCTGAACATTCCACATTAACACACTGACATCCCTTCCCGGTGGTTCCTGGCAGTCTGATTTCATTGATTGTTTCACATCAGAGTATGTGTGTGTCTGTACAAATAAAACGTATCCACAACGTGAGCAGAAGAGAAAAGATAAGAGTGCAGCAGCCGACAGTCAACGAAGAGCCACTTCTAAAGTAAAGAGGGGATGAATTTCATGTTCAAATGGAAGGAAAACCCTCAACTCAGCTAGCATTAATGCTAACACAAAGTCTACAGGTGTCGAAATGCTCAACAAGGCAAGAGCAGAAGTTGTAATCGGTCAAAAAATCTGACAGCATCAGCTCCTTTAATGCTTTGGTGGGATTTTCTGAAGCTAACCAAATCTTCTCTGATCCCGTGTAAACTCACACCCATCTGGAACTACCCTGACAGTTAGAACACGTAATTGAAAACAGCAACTTTCTATCATTTAATACTCTCACCTCACAATATGGAATCAGCAGCACTGCATTTTTAGAATATCATCAATTTCAATCTATTATAGGTGAAAAATATACCTCCAACCAATTGCACTGCCAGCTACCTCTCAGGGTTGAAGAATTCTTAAATGTCAGTTCCCCAAAGTTGCTTTCAAAGATATGTAGCACGTGCACACACAACATCGAAGATGATGCTTTTATTCGAACCTAAACAACTATCCAATCTTTAACGTTAAAACAATGATGTCATGTTGTGAGTGGTAGCTTTTCCTTAGAAACGAACATATAGAAGTGCCGACAGTGAGTATTTACAAATGCTTTACAAGAGCTCTGATCTGAAAAGACTGATTGTGACTTTGGAACCTGAACGCCTCACAGCTGAGCGACCATGAGCTGCAGCTCCTTCACTCCTGAGAGCAACACGATGATCCCTGAACAACAAGATGAAGATAAAACAACAAGCAGAACAGTAAACAGCCACGCTAAAATCCAGAAATCAAACCTACCAGAACAATGTTTCCCTCGTTCTCTCCAAGCCACCGCTCCGCCTTGATACTTCTTCTCAGAACTGAACTGTCCGCCAATAACAACCTTTCCTGATCTGTCCCAGACGCTCAGCGCTTAAATCTTCTTTCCATCGTCTCAGGAGCTGAGATGTGTCCCGTCGACAGATGTTGGAGCACGGAGGAATCGTTCAAAGCCAGCTGGTTCATCAATGGCTAACAGCTAAGCTAACAGCTGACTGTGACACCGGTGTCTATCAGCAGGCTGCTTTACGAAGCGTCCCTGAAAGCAGCAGGAGCTGCAGGTTGTTCACGGACGCAGAGGTTTTCAAGGTGTTTCACAGGAGATGGTTTGGCCTTGGCTCCCTGGGCCCTGGGCCACCGGGGGTCCCGGGCCCCGGGGCCAGTCCCGGCTGGGGTTTTTCTTTGGCCCCTTCTGGACCGGTGCCTGGGGTAGTGGCTTGAATCTGGGCTCTGGGAAGGCTGCTGTTTATCTGGGCCCTGATGGCCTCTCTGGCCTGCTTCTGGTCTCCTCAGGGGTCGGAGGTCATATTATGCATGATCACTGTCACATTTCATGATCACGCTGATCTTTAATCACTCTAAATCTACATGTGGACTCCGTTACCTTGTTTTCTTGTGGTGGGTCTGACTATTGGTGATCTGTAGTAGGCCTCTCCTGGTGCTCTGGTGTAATTTGACACCTGGATCCTCAGCTTCAAGCTCCAGTTTGCTACCAGCTATACTTGCCAACAAAAGTCCGTAGGATGCCCTCTGTCATGTGTTTTTTCAGGTTCAGTAGCCGATTGTCTGGAGTGTCGATATTAATTAAAAGACCGTATCTCATATATCTTTTCACTGTTTTTTTGTTGTTTGTTTGTTTGCAAGTTTGTTTCTTCCACTTTTCTGTCTCTTTGCCTGTCTTTCTGTCCCCCTGTGAAGTTCAGCAATATCATGTATCACTACTCAAAATAAATAAAATAAATTCAGAAAGCATGTTGATAAGACGAGCTTTGTACTTATTAGCTCCTCTTGGAAGAGAAAATCCGTCGGGCACATGAAAGCAGCTGTTGTTGCTCATCTTAATAAGAGGGAAGTGCCATGATCTCTTTGCTTTTTCAATGTAACCAAACATTTAAACCACAAATGAATTTTTTCTTACTGAGCAAACAGAACTGCAGTAGCAGTTCACTGAGTGGAGCGGATGCAGAAGAAGATTCAAGTTCTACAGCACCTGCTTGACGTGCAACTCTGGGTGGGGGTGGTGTTGTGGTCGCCCACCTCGGGGCACGACGGGGTGGAGCTGCTGGAGCTTCACTGTTCTCCTTGACAGCCAACCCGTTGTTGTATTCCAAGACGATGGGCATTTGTGGGAAATCCTTAAGGCAAAGCGACCGCGTGGTTGGGGGTGTTATAAAGATTCAGGCCTGAATCTCAAAGCAATATGAGTCTTGTGAGGTATGAATGAATGAATGAAGGCATTTATTTCAAGACACAAGAGTAAGTAAAGTAACATTATATATATATATATACACAGTATATATATATATATATATATATGTATATATACACAAAATAGTATAAATAAAATACCTAAGAGAAAAAAAGGAAAAACGAAAAAAACAAACTAAACATATGTTGTATATGCATTTCTTGGATGCATCTTGAAAAGGAGTGGGAAGAAGACAACTTATTAATTCCCACCCCTTGTCATCCTATATATCTTTAGATAGTTACAGTGAATGAATTCAGTGCATTTAGAATAGACATATCATATATATATATATATATATATATATATATATATATATATATATATATATATATATATACACACACACACACACACACACACACACACACACACACACACACACACACATACATACAGGTATTAAAAAAACAATGTATCATGACGCTAACTGTTAGAAGCCTCGTAAACCAGACCCGCCCACTTCTCATCCACATTTGGATTTGTCGCTGGGCTCAGTCTGGATTGGAGCCCATAGAAACTTGGTGCAGGGGGCGTCGGTTACTCCTCTGACTGACAGCGCACTTCAGCCAATCAGCGCTTCAAAACAAACACGTCATCAAAATGCGTTCGCTTCTCTAAGGGTTAGCTTTAGCTCTTTAGCTCTAGCTTCCATACAAGCAAAGACACGCGAAAACGTCTTTTCCTGTAAGAAACTCACCAGGCCAGACTCTTGCTCTTGCTTGATTGTTGTAATTCTTGGTATTTTGGCTATAACTTTAATTATTGCAGCTTTCAGACGATGGTTAAAGTTAAAGTCCGTCATCTCCGATACGCGCAGCAATAGCGTCACTTCCGGTTTAGCCACCGGAATTCGCCAAAAAAATTTTAAAACAAAAAGTGGCAACACTGAGTGGCTCGGCTGTTTCACGACCGAGTGAAATCCCGTTCTATGGGCTCCTACCCAGACTGAGCCCAACTCCAAAATCCAAACGGATGAGGAGTGGGCGGGGCTGGTTTACCAGGCAAAACTGTTAGCACAACAGGAATGTTCAGTCATGTGGTTTAACTATTGGCAGAAAGAACACAAAAACATATATTTCATTTTACCTTAACAATGGATGCATTGGTTGGGGGTGGCTCTGTGGTCACCAGAGAGAACAGCTGCAGCAGCTGAAGCAGCTGGTTCAAGTCGGATGTCATGGTTCAGGTGCAGCTCCACGCTCTGCCGCTCGCCTCCACCCGCAGCATCCTTTATAGGCGGCAGACTGGCATCTGTGCCAAGTCCAGGAATGTTCAGCATCCGTGTGACTCACATGAGCAGTAAGCAAATATGATTCATCTGTTTGCCCGTCGATCTGTAGCTACTGGAGCCACACCCCGATACGCCCCACTTCTTGAACGCAACATCCAGGAACCCAGTCCAGTCTGAGGACCAGGGAAGGACCGGGACTGAACCACCATGAAGAGAACAACGGCCAGAACACGCTGCCTCAGTCACACTTTGAAACTGCTCTGCTTCTTTCTGAGATCACGTAAAAGAAAAATGCTTTCCAAAAACGAAACGCAAACACACATTTGAAATGACGTCCAACCAGAAAGTTCAGTTCAGCCAGCTGTTGCTGCTCATCTTAATCAGAGGGATGTGCCATGTTCTCTTAGGTCACATTAGAAAAGCAAACATTTGAAACCACAAATGAAAACTTTCCCACCGAGCAGAGGAGGATATGGAGGAAGATTTCGTTTTCACAGCAGTTGGGTGACACACTGAAACGCTGGGTGGAGACACGGTGGTGGATGGGGGTGGTGTTGTGGTCATTCTGCTTGGGAATGGCGATGTGGTCGTGACCTCGTGGTGGTGCTGGATGGAACTGCTGGAGCTTGTTCCTTCCTTCTGTCAGTCGGCCTGGACTTGCCGAAGCTGGACCTGTCGGGTAAAGCACAAAGTGTGCCGCAGTCTGGATCCGTATCTGGACTCGCCTCCCCCCGGGGGAAATAGAGTTATGGACCTCCTGACCTGCACAACGACACATGACGAAGACCACCATCCTGAACAGTGGTGTTCTTCAGGGCTGAGTGCTGGGCCCCTTCCTGTTCAAAAGGCAATAAAGAGGAGGTTCCCTTTTAGGTATAAAATTATACAAAGAAGTTGGAGTTGGTTGGACCGGTGTTTTTGGTCAGTGGGTCCTGTGCTCTTCCACACCTTCAGGACACTCTTCTTTGCAGCTGTTGCGACTAACAGTATTGAATGTTTCTTATTTGAGTTCTGTTTCAGTTGAACAACGTCCCGAGCAACCAAATCTTTTGGGTCGGCACACCCTTTTATAGCTGGAGATGCTGCAGTGTTCAGAATTAACAAATTACATTCAAATGCAGATTAAACTGGAGTCACCAATTAAAGTGCCTCTGATCAACCCCAAATAAAGTTCAGCTGTGCTACTCTAGCTAGGTTTACACTTGAACGATTCTGTGGCACACATTGCCACGAATCGAGTTGCAAACTACTCGTACAGTGGCGTGACATGGCGTGACGTGTGCGTAAACCCATCGTGACTGCGTGCCATGTCGGGATGAGAATTTTGAAATGTTCAAAATTTTGGTCACGACAAAATGTCGCGAACGGGCCATGAACTATGCGCCAACTGTCCGTGAACTCATCGGGACAATGCGGGAGGATGCGTACCAGTCGTGGCCACCAGCGAGTCCCCGGAAAAGGGCCCCATGCGGGGGATTTTCGACACACTGTCATTGCAGCATCAAGTGTAGCACCAAGGGATGTCCCGATCTGATCACGTGATCGGAAATTGGCCCCGATCACGTGATTACGGACTCGCTCGGGATCGGAAGTTTCCTCCCGATTTGGACTCAGTTGGATACACATGTCTATTTTTTCTTTAATTTCCTTTTTAACCCATTGAAGCCGGGACGCATTTACGGTAGTGGTGTTGTTGCGCAATTCTATCATTAAACCCGGAAGCGCTGTTGCACAGTTCTACCTTTGACGCCGGGTCTTTTTTTCTTCTTCTTTGCGCTAATCAGCTGTTTCTTGGGCAATGAAATGCATCAAACTCACGCATATGCACAACTGATCCTGTTTCTGGGTACAGATCGTGTTGCTGTACTGCCTCCTAACTTTGTATCGAACGTTTCTGGCCACTGCTGCACACTGAAGCATGCTTCAGCGTTAATGCGTGCCCGACTGAGATGTATTTAGGCTTTCCATGCTACAGAAGGATGTAATAACAGAGAAAATTTATTTATTTCTGATTGTTATTTTTAGTCACAGAAATGCACTGTTCTAAGTGTTGTTTTGAATTGATGTTAAGAAAATAAAAAAGGAGAACTTTTCATAAGTTTTTTTTTTTTTTTTTAATAGATAATGTACATATTTTACTATATTAGAAAAGAATCAGATCGGGACTCGGAATCGGCAGATACTCAAAATAATAGTACTCGGACTCGGTGGCAAAAAAACCTGATCGGGACATCCCTAGTAGCGCCTTTGATTTGTCATTGAAATTGACTGATGTCAGCCGTCCGTTGGGGCCCCCTTCAGCTCGGGGCCCCAGGCAGCGCCTTTTCTGCTGCTCTTCAACACAGAGCAGCTGCAGGTACAGGATCTTCTTTTCTCCGCAGTGACGGTGTCTCTGGCATTCAGCATGTTGTCTGTTCCACAGCAAATCCAAAAATCAATCAATCAATCAATCAATCAATCAATGTATTTTTGTATATCCCAGTATCACAACAACAGTTGCCTCAGAGGGCTTCAAGATGTTACATTGATTGGTAAAAATAAAAACAGTGAATAAGCATAATATTAATATGTCAAATTCAGTAACGAGACAAAACGGAGCAACCACCGCCTTAGACCCTCACATCCAGCAAGAAAAAACTCCAAAAACCCAGTGGGAAAAGAAGAAATCTTGGGGAGAACCACAGTATGGAGGGATCCCTCTCCCAGGGACGGACAGCTTTGGCAACAGCTAGCATGAGACAATAAGAAGTAAAGCTTAGGACTATGTTGAGTACAGTCCGTTGGACGATCCAGCACAGGGGTTGGGGAAGCCCCCTTTCTATATGATGTGCGTAATTGTGCGCGCGACCACGTCGTGCCAATGTGGGAAGCTCGTAAACTATGTGCAAACTATGCGTAAATGCGATGTGAATGTGTCGTGCCAGTTCACAACACTGACGGGCGCATTTGTGAACTGTCCATGAACTGTGCGCCAACTGTCCGTGAAGTGGTCATGAACTGTGCGTGAACTAGTCGTGAACAGTGTGGGAGCCTGCCGGTTCGTGACTCCAGATTGGCACGCCTAGCCACGACAACACCCTGGCAAAAAGTCGTGCAAGTGTAAACCTAGCTTAAGCTCTTCCTGGCATTTTTGTAGCTGCATCTTCCAGCACAAGCCATGGTCCGCAGAGAGCTTCCAAAGCATCAGAGGATCTCATTATTCAAATATATCACTCAGGTGAAGGCTAAAAAAGAATTTCCAAGGGATTAACACACTATGGAACACATTGAACACCGTCATCAATATGGCACAAAAGTGGCATTGCCAAGAACCGTCCGTCCAAAACTGATGATAAGACGAAAAGAAAACTTGTCAGGGAGGCTGCCCAGAGGCCAACAGCAGCACCTTTCAAATGGGGTGTGTAGACTCTTTATCTCCACTGTGGATCATTATTATTAAAAGGCATTTTTAAAAAGGGGATTCATCTGGTTTGTATGCGAGTTTATCTTTTGACTTCCTATTTGTAAATACTTACAGAAGCCGATTGTCTAAGCCATACATTCTGACAACTGTGAAAAGCTGGAAAAATTATTGTTGCTGTAAAGATCACCTACAATTTTTTTTCACTTTTTTCATCCAGGTTTGTAACTTTACCATCAGACAGGGGTTTTGGAATATTCGGATCATTGTCTGGAGGTGTGGTCTGGAGGTCTGGAGGCCTATTATTCACCAATAATTTTATGTTCTCACCCACTACAATATGTTGGGGTTTACGATTGGTAATTTGTATTAAACTACTAAAGTATTGATTACTGGGAGTAATTATTTACTTTAAGTAATTTAGTAACTTATTAATTAGAGTAAATTGTCATTTACCAATTAATAATTACAGGTCATTAACAGTGAAGCACTAATAACCATCAATTACGGCGTAATAAACTGTTTACAGTGAATGTACGGCCCATTACCAGTCTGGACTGGTACACTCTGAATTCCTCTGAGAGTGGAGAGAAACAACCATTTCAAAACACGAGTCCACGGCAAGTCAATCAATGAATTCCACTCACTTCCTCCGTTTGAGTGTGGCAACCCATTTATCTTCCTTTCAGCGGATGAAGCCACAATTTACAAGTGTCAGGCTGGAGCCGAAGAGCTCACATATGTCCCATTTCCACACAACTAGCAAAGCTGACCCTCTCACACACCTGCAGCTCATCACCCCTGTGCTCCATTTATGCCTTCACCCCTCCTGCTCCCCCTGGTGGTTAAATTAAAGACATGATAAATGGCTCCAACACACCGGCCCCTGATTGTTCATGTCAGGAGGACAATTCGAAATTCCTGTGGAAATTGTGGGCTTTAAACCCGCAACCTGCTGCCGAATCTGTGTGTGTCTTTGTATGAGTCCTCCATACTCCTCCTGTGAGCTTTGAACTGAGATCAGCCATGACAGAGTCTGCAGCTGTGTGTCTGTTGCCATGGAAACGAGCTGCACTCAGCAGCCATGACAGTGAATCAGCAGTCTTTCACACAGAGCACATGGTTGAAGAAATGCCATTTCTCGAGAAGCGAGAATGGAAATTGCAAAAAAAATTTACTTTCTGAGTGAAAAGCCTCTCATGGATTTATCCTGAAGATTTCCTGTCTGTAGGATCTTCCATTCAGCCACAGCGAGTGTGGAAAGTTGTGTGAAGTTATGGATTCAGGCGTCTCCAAAATGCATTGGAGTGGATGGTCGAAAATCCTGCACTCTCCTCAAACAAATGCACCTGGAGAGAGAACCGTTTGAGATAGAGAGAAAATGACCAAATTGTGAGCGTCACAACAAAAATCCCTACATTTTGAGGTATAATTTGTGAAGATTGAGCCAGAAATGTGGCTGTATGGATGAGAGAGAGGATTTGTATTTGGATGAAATCCAGAGCCTCCCGCACTCTAACTGCCAGGCTCTCCAATACACACCCATTAAACACTGTAAAAACGGCTGATTCGGCTCAGCTTTCCGTGGAGCTCTCCGACCTTCAGGCCCAACAGGATGTGAAGCCTGTCAGCTCTCTTTTGAGTGTATAACACCAAGTGATCACGGTACGTCTGAGTCCGTATACTCACATCTTCACTGGAATCTTCGTCGTCCTTCCTTGACGCAGCAACGCCGTTCAGCTGAGATCCCTTCTCCTCGGCTTGGATGTGAGGAATGTCAATATCATCCAAATATGGCCACTTAGAGAACTCCTTTTCTATGATGTTTGTGTTTACAGGCGTCTTCTGCATCTCATCGCCTGTGTGCTCCATTTATGCTTTCCCCATCCTGCTCCCCCTGGTGGTTAAATTAAGGTGTCACGGGTGCAGGTGGGAAGGACCCAAGCGCGAGAAACTCTTTTATTTTCAGGAAACAGTAACGGAAGAATTCAGGAACGCTGAACTGAGCCGACATGCAGGCCGGGACACAGAAGCCAGACCCACAAGGAGCCAACAAGACACACCAGGGGAGCAGGACTCAGGAAGGGGCAGACACAGGTGTGGCACATTACGGTGGCAACGAGGCAGGAGCAGACACAAACAGGTGGGGCAGGGCCAGCACAAGGGACAAACAAAATCAAAAGCGGCCCTGAGCGCCCCCACATGGCCGCAGGGGAACGGGGCGTGGCATGAAGAAACGATAGATGGCTGCTACAGTGAAGCACGAAGTAATTTATCCCAAAATCAATTATTATTAATCAGAATAAACTGTTATTTTTTCGTTAATAATGTGAAATAATCAGCTATTTAGGAATGAGTAGACCATAGAGTGATTTAATCATTAAATCATTGGTTATTTATTTATTTATTTATTTATTTAATAGGGACAGTGCACATTAATGAACATCTGCATTGCCAGACAATAACAGGCGTAAATATTACGGATTATAGCCACAAGGCTCATTTACATCCGCAGTCCCGAGGCAGATACAAGAAGAAAAATACAGTGAACACAATTAGTACAAAAGAAGACATGTTAAACATAGAGTCAGTGATTACAAGACTGGTTTGCTTTAAGCCACACTTTGAGCTGAGCTCTGAACAGAGGAAACGTGGAGCGTTCCCTGACAAGGTGTTCATCAACAATGCCACAATTGAGCAATTAGAAATAAAATAGAAATGGGTAACTTACAGAAAACTAGATGAAAGAAGTTGTGAATTATGCATTAAATAAAGTTGTGGTTTATTTTAATCATATTTCCGGGGCACCACCTCGAAGAGGACAATTACCAACGTTCAGTCTCAAAATGGAAAGTTAATTTAAGCTGGTTGTTAATCTTTCGAATAAACAACTGTTAAATTATGATAGCAGCATGAGATGGAGCGCTGAGCTGCTCTCCTATTGGTTGATGAGGAGGTGGCGCTTCCCACAGTCACGCCACACTGACATCAGTAATCTGTTTCTGACTCCACAACACCGCAAATCTGAAACGCCGACGGCGGCGAGGCGGCTTTAAGACTCTCACATGATCCGATGACCTCCGACCTCTGAAGACTTTGCCGACCCTTGGAGGATTTGAGGCCGCCCCCATGCCCGTGTGACCGGTCGGGGTTTCAGAGTCACATGATCGATTTCCCGCTTCAGATCAAACATGGCTGCTCTGCGATGCGTTCACTGACCTCAGCCTGCTCCGTTCAGGTCGATCAGGTCGCTGGACTGAATGCTGTTGAGAGTGAAGGTTCCGGTTGATCACGGGTGATTTAACGAAGAAAACCCCCATGATGCACTGCACATCACACTACGGGAGCCCCAAAGAACAAAATAAAAAAATAAAGAAAAACAAAACGCAACACAGTTTAAAGCAGGGTTCTGCAATCGTTCTGAACAAAAGAGCCGCAAAACACATTTAATCTTTAAAGCGATACTTCAACATTTTGGCAAATTGGCCCATTTAGCACAATTCCTTAGTCATTTCCAACAGCATACTTACTTTTTTTGTGAGGGCGAGCTGTTGTTTATTCAGAGGTGAGTCGGGGAAGGTTTTCGGAACGGACACAATGGAATGAATGGTATTTTTGGTTCCCCTCGTCAAACTCATCAAATACACAATCCAACAACCCCAAAACACTTTGGTGGACACGTTATAATCCACACATTCACTACGCTGTGGAACACCAACAAATAATATTGTAGCGTTACGACACTGAAGCAAATACTGGGAACTACTTTTTCTGTTGAAATCACTACGCCCAGACGCCATGTTTAGTAAGTAGTTCCGTCTTAGCAATCTTCACATAAACAACTCAATCTGGTAATTTTGCATTAATATTTCACAGCGTAGGGAATGTGTGGATTATAACGTGTCCACCAAAGTGTTTTGGGGTTGTTGGATTGTGTATTTGATGAGTTTGATGAGGGGGAACAAAAATACCATCCACTTCCATTGTGTCCGTCCCGAAAACCTTCCCCGACTCACCTCTGAATAAACAACAGCTCGCCTCACAAAAAAGGAAGTATGCTGTTCGAAATGACTAAGGAATTGCGCTAAATGGGCCAATTTGCCAAAATGTTGAAGTATCACTTTAAAATGAGGCGAATGCAGCTCAGCAAGTTCCACAAACAAAAACTATCTTATGATGCATTCATGAAGTTAGGACTCAGAACAGTGAACATTTTATGAAATGTAACCTATTTTTATATCTTAATGTCACAGTTTCAATCCTATTTTCAAGTAGTCTTTGTTGATCATTTTGAAATTTGAGCAGTTTTAACCATTTTACCTTCTTTTAAGCAGTTTTGTATGATTTTTTCCAAACATATTTATATTCTTCTTTCAGAAATTCTAGACATTTCATGTTTTTTTAACCTTCTATCACCTTTTTCCTCATTTCTTGTGGTTTTCAGTTATTTTTCTTAATTTATTTGAATCTTTATTTGAATTCCTTCTGAACCGAGACTGATGAATCGTTCTGAACAGGACTGTGGTGGAACTATAATAAAAGTAAGTGTTATGTTTACTCAGTTATCCTGTAGTGAAGGCTTCATGGAGCCGCTGCAGAGGGACTGAAGAGCCTCATGTGGCTCCAGAGCCGCGGGTTGAACCCCCCTGGTTTCAACGTTAAAATCACACAGAGCAAATAAAACATGACGCCTCACACACATTTTAGTGTTTTAATATGTTTATTCAGATCGGAATGCACAGGATGATTCAGTGTGTGTGTGTGTGTGTGTGTGTGTGTGTGTGTGTGTGTGTGTGTGTGTGTGTGTGTGTGTGTGTGTGTTATATACCCACACAAACATTAAAACACTGACTGGAACCAACAGAAGCTGGTTTCTCTCTGCTGAGTTTCCCTTTTCTTCGTTCTTGAGCAGTTTTCACTTCCTGTTGACCAGGAAGAGGCCGCACGGAGAGAGAACCGAAAACAGAGTGAAGGCCTGCAGGTTTGTCAGAAAGACCCGGACCGGTCACGGACGCGTCCCCTCTGGAGGTTTTTAGGGAGAACATTTCAGGCGCCGTCAGTCTCTGCTCCGGTTCTGGACTCGGCCGGTTCTCAGGTGGTTTTCCGGCTGATCTGAGGCGCCGTTCCCACGACGATCCAGACGCAAAGGCAGCGGTTTTGTTGAAAAATTTCTTGTTTACAAGGCACTGTTTTGAAAACTGCATTTCCACGGAAACGGTAGAAACATTGAGAACGATGGTCCAGGACCAGGACCATGATCAGGGACCAGGGACCTCCGGGAAGGAGGATCCGGGTCCCAAATGTCTCAGAGACCAGACACAGAGAGAGAGAGAGAGAGAGAGAGAGAGAGAGAGAGAGAGAGAGAGAGAGAGAGAGAGAGAGGGAGAGAGACGCTCAGTCAGACCCCGACGAGCCTCTTCTGCCTCACTTTGGTCCAAACAGCAGCTTCTCCGTCGTTTACATCTTCAGGAAATGTTTGAAAGCAGTTATCGGGAGGGTACGATTCTGCTGTAAAGTATGGTGAAACATTATAATGATTGGTTTTTTTTTTTTGGTAAATATTTTGTGAAATGGTTGTATTTTACATTTTGATTTTGGGAAATGGTTGTATTTGATTTTGTAAATGTATTGTGATACGGTTACTGGTTAACAAATCTTGACAAACTGTCATTTATTTTATGTTGATGGGGGAGACGTTATAAGTCTCACTTCTTTCTGTTCCTTTTCATTTTATGCTTAAAGAATGAAATAAATCAAATCAAGTGAAATCAAATCAAACAGCGGCGTCTGACATCCTAATGGCTTCCCCGGCGCTCCAGGGGAAAATGAAGGCTCGGTTGTGGAAACATGCAGGTTTTATCATGGAAAAGTTGTTTAATTCAGGCAGTTCAATAAAAGAGGTGAAACCAGTAGATTTTTAGACACTCACGCAGTGTGAGATATCTGATGATTATCATTATATTGTACACATTTGTCTCTCTTAAATGTATATTTAATATCTGTTATTCTTCAACAGAATTATTTTTAAAAAATAAACTCTAGAAACAGCCTGGACAGAAACGATGGTCCTCTTCACTTCATATTTAGTTGCAACAACCTTTTGAGGCAGCCGCTGCAATCAAACCATTCTGCCTCAGTGCTCATGAGCAAACTGCTCCAGGTCCTTTTCCAGACGGCAGGTTTCAGCTCCTTCCACAGATGTTGGGTAGGGTTGAGGTCAGGGGTCAGAGGTCACTGAGAAGAGTCCAGTGTTTCCTCGGAGCAGATCCTAACAGAGCGTCCTCCACGTCTCGCAGCAGGACAGTCTTCTGCTCTGTGATCATAGAGCTGACGTCCCCTGGCTGAAGGACATTCTCCAGAAGCTCTGTGGCTTCTCAGCATGTAGTCTGTCTTTTTACGATCTGTCTTTAACAGAGGTGTCCTCCCGGGTCGTCTCCCACGAAGTCCACTGTGGTTCAAACATTGACAGACGCTGCGATCCGACACTGAAGCTCCTTCAGACTGAAGTTCACCTTCACCTGAGACACTCTTCCCTCTGCGTCCTCTGGCCCATGCTGAGTGTGTCCACTTCCTGTGACTCGCTGGCGCCCTCTATATGAGCCACTGATGGTTACCTGACTGACATGTCCCTCTGGTCTCTTCATTTTCAGTCTTTTCTAGGGGGACCATCATTTCTGTCCAGGCCTGTTTCTTGAGTTTATTTTTTTAAATAATTCTGTTGAAGCCTGGTTGAACATCAAAGTCTGACTTTCATTAGTTAAATTTTATAGAATTTTTTTTTTTATTACTTTTGTCAGATTCAAGTTGTTTCTCTGACCACTGTGAATTTTTCTTTCATTAAACGAAGGGTACCAACAGTTTTGTCCCCGTCTGTATATCTGTTAGTTTATATCTGTTATTTAATTATATCTGTCCTAAATTTATATTTAAATTATATTTGATTTTTCTGTGTATGGTTGGGCTTTGTAAGTTTTCACATTTCTATTCTATTTATATTTCTTGTCTCTGCTGCTGGAACTCTGCCGTTTCCCCCTGAGGGACAAATAAAGGACTTTCACTTATTTGTTGTAGGTTTGCTGAGTCCGACTTACAGCTCATTAGAACAGCGTACAGACAAAAAATTCAGAAAACCGGGTCCTGAGCCTTCAAACAGTCTGCGCCTTGTTTGGTTCTGGTTCAGGGTTCTGCAGCCTTTCTGAGCAGTCGAAGCGTATCAGTGACTTTCCTCTCGTCCAGTAGTTCTGGAGCCGTAAAGAACCTTTAACCTTTAAAACGAGGCGACTGCAGCTCAGGAAGGTTCAAACAGAAACTAGATCTGATGATGATTCATGAAGTTCAACTCCAGTTCAGAACAGAGAACATTTTATTACAATGAACCAGTTTTTGTTCCTGATTTTAACAATTTGATTCCTATTTTTGAGCTTTTAAGTTTCGACATGTTACCCATTTTAAAAGGGATATTTCGACATTTTGGCAAATTGGCCCATTTAGCGCAATTCCTTAGTCATTTCGAACAGCATACTTCCTTTTTTTGTGAGGGCGAGCTGTTGTTTATTCAGAGGTGAGTCGGGGAAGGTTTTTGGGACGGACACAATGGAAGCGGTTGGTATTTTTGTTCCCCCTTGTCAAACTCATCAAATACACAATCCAACAACCCCAAAACACTTTGGTGGACACGTTATAATCCGCACATTCACTACGCTGTGAAATATCAATGCAAAATTACCAGATTGAGTTGTTTATGCGAAGGTTGCTAAGACGGAACTACTTACTAAACATGGCGTCTGGGCGTAGTGATTTCAAAAGAAAAAGTAGTTCCCAGTATTTGCTTCAGTGTCGTAACGCTACAATATTATTTGTTGGTGTTCCACAGCGTAGTGAATGTGTGGATAATAACGTGTCCACCAAAGTGTTTTGGGGTTGTTGGATTGTGTATTTGATGAGTTTGACGAGGGGGAACAAAAATACCATCCACTTCCATTGTGTCCGTCCCAAAAACCTTCCCCGACTCACCTCTGAATAAACAACAGCTCGCTCTCACAAAAAAAGTAAGTATGCTGTTCGAAATGACTAAGGAATTGTGCTAAATGGGCCAATTTGCCAAAATGTTGAAGTATCCCTTTAAGCAGTTTTCTCTGCTTTTTTCTACCATATTTCATTTTCTTATGTTAAAAATTGGAGACATTTCAGGTTGTTAAGCTCTTCTATCACTATTCCCTCCATTTCTTGTGGTTTTTGCTGTTTTTCCTAATTCACCTTCAACCTTTTCTGAATCCCTCTTGAAACAAGAGTGACCAATCGTATAGTAATTTAAAAATAAGTTCGGTTTATTTGGGCATCAGATGGTGAAGGCTTCATGGAGCCGCCGCAGAGGGACTGAAAAGTCCTGGTTCACCGACGACGGGATTACTGAGGCCCGGAATCCCACCCGACCTGAACCCCGGAGAGGGTCTCTGGAGCATGGCAGAACCAGCCTGGTAGACCAGCCCCGCCCAGTCTTCACCCACATCTCGATGCTGGAGCTGGGGATGGGGGATGGGGGGGGGGGGGGGGGGGGGGGGGACAAGGGGGACAGAATGCCATTGACGAGCCAATCAGCGTTACTGCTTTTTGTTTTCAAATTCCTTTGGGGAATTCCGGAAGTGAGCGTAGCTTCTTCAGACACGGCGGACATTACGGAGATGAAGTTTAACCATCGTCTGAAAGCCGCAAGAAGTACAGTTATAGTCAAAATACCAAGAATTACAACAATCAAACAAGAGCCAGAGTCTGTGCCTGGTGAGGTTCTAACACAAAAAGACGTTTCCGCGGGTCTTAGCGTGTGGAGAAGCTCGAGCTAAAGAGCCAAAACTAACCCCAGAGAAGCTGCTGTGTTTGTTTTGAAGCTCTGATTGGCTGGAGTCCCCTGCATGGAGTTTGTATTGCCTCGTCCCCAGACCGTCCCCAGACCGTCCCCAGACCCTCCCCAGCTCCACGGTCCAGATGTGGAGTGGGCGGGGCTTTAGGCTACTGCTGAACAGGAAGAGACCAAACGACAACGCGGAGCTCAGAGTCGTGACGGGAGGACGTAGGTCTCCAGAACAACAAGCCGGCAGCAGCCAAGCACCGAGTACAGACGGTTTACTTTCAGAGGCGAACACTGTTGTGTTTAAAATCCTTTTTTTTATTTATTTCAAGCAATATTCAAAATTTTCTGAGTGTGTGAATTTGAGCTGCGAGTCATAATCAGCGTTCCAATCAAAACAAATAAAAGCTTAAAACATCTTGATTCACATACTCTTCGTCTATGTAATGCGAACATTCCACTGTTAAAGCTGACATGCACAGTTTCAGGATATTCTCATTTTCGGTGTCGTACCAATGACTTGAAGTGAAACCGAGCAGTGCTGTTCGATGGCTGAGGCGTCGCCATCTTGATCTGGGCTCTAAACACACTGAACTGGAAGAATGACGAATCCACCTCCAGCCTGGCCGGCAGACTCGAGGACGGCGGCGGACGATCCAGTGAGAAAGTCTGAGGAGACGGAGGACCGACGGATCTCTGGAGCTCATAGAAGAAGCGCGAGTGTGTTTGTTTGTTCTGTGGCAGACAGATGTTCTCTGATGACATCATCTGGGACGACGCCTATCCAATGACGTCACCAGGGAGACGCGCTCCGATGATGTCATGAAAGAGATGCTCTCTCATAGACATGAATATAATGGCTGGACGCTTCATCGCTGAGTTTTAATTGCCGCCGCTGGCGGCCATCTTGCTCCAGGCGGCCATCTTGCTTTCAGCTGATCTGTGATACTGACGGTAAAGTGAGTGATGTGAAGAAAGCAAACACTCTTGATTTGCTGAAATCTTGATGGATTTAGTTTGTGTTCAGTTGAAGTTCTCTCTCACTCGACACTGCCTTCGAAATGTTAAATCTCACACTGAGTAGATAAACTGTATATCAAGCTACACAGAGAGATTCAAACCTAATAAATGTTTCTTTTACGCCCGACATGTTAGACAATGAAGAGTATTGTGAGAAAAATGCATCATAAAGTAAAAATATAAATATTACATAAATACAATTATTTGAATTATTAATTTCTTTTAAACTAAACATGTTAACAAAGATATCTCATCACACAATTTTATTATCTTAGTAATGTTCATATATTTTGATTATGTGTATGTATATATATATATATATATATATATATATATATATATACACATATACACATGAAAAATCTCTTAGGTTTTCATTCTATACTGGAGTTTTTGTCGCCTATATCTTGGTTTAACATAAATACTTGTGCTTGTGTATGCAGCGTCTGTCTCGGAAATTTATAACAAACCAAACTTTTTGAAGATCAGTAGAAAACTGATCAAGTTTACGTTGTTACAGAGGAAAAACAGTGTTATGAATGAACCAGCTGCCTGGAGCAAGATGGCCGCCAAGTGCAGCCGTTCGGCTCCGCCGGCCGGCAGCACAGGAGAGACGTCCCGCCGTTATATACGTATCTATGTGCTCTTCGATGACGTCATCAGAAATACACTTCCCGATGACATCATCAGAAAAGCTCTGATGACATCATCAGAGAAATACACTTTCTGATGATGTCATAAGGTAAAGACTCTCTCTCACTCTCTGATGACGTGGTCAGATAGGCTCTGATGATGTCATCAGGGAAAGTGTCACTGATGATTTCATCAGTCAGATGCGCTCCGATGACGTCATCTCATGGCAAACTCTCCTCTCAAGAGTCGCTAAATAATAACAAATGGAAAATAAAGTCGCTTTTGTTTTTTGCCCATTTTCACTAAATTCTCTCAAAAATTCGGAGACATCGGGATGGAGATCCGACGAGTGTGAAGCGAGTCTCTTCTTTATCTCGAGCGACTGTGGAATGGTTAAAATGCTGAGATGGTCTCTTCGTCAGTTTCACTGGGATTCCAAAGGAGAAGTTCTGATTGGCACTTTTTTTTTCTTTTAAATCACAACTTGTTTTTCCGTCGAGTGGCGACTTGCTGATCAGACATGACAGCATCAGAGTGAAGACAGACTCAGCCACTTTTAAAAACATACAAAAAGCAGTCAGTCAGGTTTGGATTCTGGATAGTGTCTTAATCTGGTTTTCTTTTAAATGTGCAAATCGACATGTTTGACGTCAGTGCAGGCAGATCCTGGGAGAGCCGGTGCCGTCGGTCCTGGACCGGCGGCCAGGAAGCACTGTGGCACCGCAAAAACTCCAAATCTGAGCAAGTTTTTTAAACTTGTTTTGAGTGAAAATGTCTCGTTTCACTTGATATAAGCATCTTAATTTAAATTAAAATAAAAGTATCTTAATTTAAGAAAAAAAAAATCCTAATGGAACAAGTGAAAATTGTCTTGATTTCAGAGAACTTCTCTTAAATCAAGTATTTTGGTCTTGATGAAATGTCATTTTTTAATGGAATTTATTTTAAATCAAGTGAAATGAGACATTTTCACCCAAAACAAGTTAAAAAAAAACTTGCTCAGATGTGGACGTTCAGCAGCGAGGAGGCTCCTCTTCACATAAAATCCTCTTTAAAAACAAACGTACAAAATAATGTTGGGACTTTATAAAATTATAAAAGCTATAAAAGTGAAAGCACTGGAAGGTGTTGTTCGGGGCGAGGAACCAACAGTCTGAGGGGGGGCGGCGCCGCGGCTCAGCCCCAGAAGGTGAGCGCCGCCATGACGGTGAAGCCCAGCAGGATGAAGAGCACCTTGAGCAGCTGCCGGCCCGGCGTGTTCAGCTCGTGCGGCAGGATCTCCAGGAAGGTGATGTAGACGAAGGTGCCGGCGGCCAGGCCCTCCAGCACGACCTGGACCAGGGCGCCGGCCGACAGCGCCGACTCCACCACGGCGATGCCGATGCCGATGCCCAGCGGCGACATGACGGCGAACACGCCGATGTACGCCGCCGTCCAGAGGGGCGGCACGGCGCTCTGCACCAGCTTCAGGGACAGGCTGAACACGATGATGCTCTTGTGGACCATGATGGCGATGCAGATCTGCAGCACCTGCAAACATCCACACGGTTTCAGGAAGTCTGGCTCGCTGAGCCGTCATGTGACCTCTGAGCTCAGGACAGGAAGCTTTGATGGTCTTGTGATGCCAGGCGGCTGATCTGCCTCATGTGACCACGTGTCAGCCTGAGCTTCCTTCCGGAGCGCTCTGAAGTGGAACAACTCTACGTTTTCCCAGAAGTCTGCACAGGCTGAGACTCAGACTCAGGAGGAAGTCAAACACGGTGTGTGAGAAATGTTCCTGCAGCTGGATTATTATAATACAGCCGCATGAGCAGAGACATCCGAGTGAATGACTGAATCACTCCTGAAGGTAGAATGAAGTTGCATCAGTTAGAGGAGGAAGATGCTCTATAATCTGAAGTTACAGGAGGAAGAGGCTCTATAATCTGATGTTAGAGGAGGAAGATGCTCTATAATCTCAAATTAGAAGAGGAAGATGCTCTATAATCTGAAGTTACAGGAGGAAGATGCTCTATAATCTGATGTTAGAGGAGGAAGAGGCTCTATAATCTGATGTTAGAGGAGGAAGATGCTCTAATCTGAAGTTACAGGAGGAAGAGGCTCTATAATCTGATGTTAGAGGAGGAAGATGCTCTATGATCTGATGCTAAAGGAGGAAGATGCTCTATAATCTCAAATTAGAAGAGGAAGATGCTCTATAATCTGAAGTTAGAGGAGGAAGATGCTCTATAATCTCAAATTAGAGGAGGAAGATGCTCTATAATCTGAAGTTAGATGAGGAAGATGCTCTATAATCTTAAATTAGAGGAGGAAGATGCTCTATAATCTTAAATTAGAGGAGGAAGATGCTCTATAATCTGAAGTTACAGGAGGAAGATGCTCTATAATCTCAAATTAAAGGAGGAAGATGCTCTATAATCTCAAATTAGAGGAGGAAGATGCTCTATAATCTGAAGTTAGATGAGGAAGATGCTCTATAATCTTAAATTAGAGGAGGAAGATGCTCTATAATCTCAAATTAGAGGAGGAAGATGCTCTATAATCTCAAATTAAAGGAGGAAGATGCTCTATAATCTCAAATTAGAGGAGGAAGATGCTCTATAATCTGAAGTTAGATGAGGAAGATGCTCTATAATCTCAAATTAGAGGAGGAAGGTGCTCTATAATCTGAAGTTAGAGGAGGAAGATGCTTTATAATCTGATGCTAGAGGAGGAAGATGTTGTGTCTTCTGACCTTTGACTCTTCGTTCTGCAGTCCGATGGCGAGGCCCTCGAACACCGAGTGCAGCGACAGCGAGAGGAACAGCATGAAGGAGCGGAAGGCGGAGTGTGCCTGGAAGTCCACATGCACGTGGTGCCCGCTGCGCTCCACGTCCGTCCCGGGTCCGTGCCCGTGCCCGTGCCCGTTCCTGCCGTCAGGTATGAGCGGCGCCCGCTCCTCCTGAGCGCCGCGCAGCTCCCTGAAGTTCAGGACCATCCGTTCCAGGATGAGGACCATGAAGAAACCGGCCGCTATGATGAACTCCGGCAGCGGGAAGTCGGTCTGTGCACGCAGAACCAGAACCAGAACCAGACGAGCTTTCAACAATTAAGTATAAACAGCAGGTGAAACACATTTATTCCATCTCTCGGTGGCGCTGCATCAGCCTTCTGCCCTCACACACTGACCTCTAGTGGTCAGAGAGTGTAGCAAAAATCCGGTGGGAGGTGGAGCACGGCCCGTCCCACGTTATAATGATACTGGCTCTCATGACTCAATAACATCTCATAGAGGCGTCGATGTTTACAGTGTTTCCTTCATTCCGGTTACGTCAGAGATCTGTGATATTTTTCTATGCGCTATATGACCACTAGAGGTCTCTGTCTGCACTCAAAGACTTTCCATTAGTTCTCAGACTAACGGGCCATTTCAGCTGTTAAGTTAATCATATGTTCACTTCTACCGATTCCTCAAATCTCCTCCAACGAATATCCTCTTCCCCACGGATCAAGAGATCCTCTGATCTCGCCATCTTGCCAATGCTGGGTCATCTTGAGGAAGGATATCTCATGCTGTGTCTAAAAACAAGCAGCACGCTAACGTAGCCATGCTAACCTAGCCACGCTAACCTAGCCACGCTACGGCAACGCCATCATGTAAATCACCGCGCTGACCCGGGTCTGCCTTTCACGCTCAAGCCGATCGGAGGCGAGCCGATTAAAACCGGGTCACTTGCAGGGTCGATCGACCCGGGTCGGAATGCCGATTAAACCCTTTCCCACTGCCACGAGGAGCCGGGTATGAGCGGGTTTAAACGGGTCTTTTGGCCGGTGGGAAAGGGGTTTATGTGTTCAGCTTCATTTCTTCCTTTTTTTGTATGCAATATCCCTCGTGCTAGCTTGTGAATCGCTAGCAGTAGCAATAAGTAGCTAGCTAGTGCACCAATGCTAGCAGCAGCAGCGTCTCTCCCTCCATCTTGTTGGGGTGTTTCCATGGCAACTGGTGTCTGCGGCTGTAAACCAGCTCCTCCTGACTCAGCCTCCACCCAGCAGTGTTATTGATTTCTCTAAACGGTTACGATTTGTTGACACCCCTAACATCTCATCTCTAATCAATGGCTTCCTTGTTCAGTAATGAAATCTGTTCTGCATCAGGTTCACATTTCAACCCGTCACTGAGGTTCCATCTCAGTCGGGAGCAGATTTACCGTCACGATGCTCAAAACGCGGCGTTCCATTTCCAGTTCCGCAGCACGGAATAGAGGAAGCATTCCGCGGAACAGCGTCAGAGTCGAATTACAAGAACACAGACAGGCGGCGTGCTGTGAGAACAGGAGGTTCGAAATCCCTCCGTTTAACATGGAATCCAGCGGGAGGCTTTTTCTCAGCTGGTTCCGAGGCCCAGACGGCCGAGAGCCATTCAAGCCAGTCCGAGACGAGCCGTGCTCCACCTCTGTCATGGCTTCCGCCTCGTTTTCTCAGACAGGTAACAGAAAGTCGTACGACCAGGGAAGAAAACTTCCAAAACGTTCGAGTTAATCATCCAGGAAATACGGTATTCACTTCTCAGAAACGGACATTTGTCACTGAGTCAACAAACATCAATGTCTCCACTGAGAGTTCAGCTTAAGCTCTAATCCAGCCTCTCAGGCCAGAGAGCCAAGACGAACTGATCACTGGGTGGAAAATAAGCTTTAGAGAAATATAACCGCTTAAAAAAGTATTCTGAACTTGTGATATCAGGCTTCAAGCATACGTCTCTTCACACTTCTTAGACCAAAAAATGGCGCCTGTTGGTTTATTGTCGTAACTCTCTCACCATGGTCACTGTGGTCTTAACCTTAGAGCTAGCTAGTGGCTACATACTTAGCGCTAAATGTTGGCTACATGCTTGGTGTCTGTTCTCTCTTCTGTTTCAGCTTCACATCCACTAGCATTCCACTGTTAGCCCGCTCTGGCTAGCCTGGTCACACTAGCCCGCTCTCTCTCTCCAGCTCTCACAGCCCACTCTCTACAGCCCGCTCACTTTAGCCTGCTTTCGCTATCTCACTCTCGCCAGCCCACTCATGTTAGCCCGCTCTCTCTCCAGCCTGCTCTCTCTCTCTCCAGCCCGCTCTCTCTCTCTCTCTCTCTCTCTCTCTCTCCAGCCTGCTCTCTCTCTCCAGCCCGCTCTCTCTCTCTCTCTCTCTCTCTCTCCAGCCTGCTCTCTCTCTCCAGCCCCCCCTCTCTCTCTCTCTCTCTCCAGCCCCCTCTCTCTCTCTCTCTCCAGCCCCCTCTCTCTCTCTCTCTCCAGCCCCCTCTCTCTCTCTCTCAAGCCCCCTCTCTCTCTCTCCAGCCCCCCTCCAGCCCACAGCGCCGTACCTCCACCCCGCGAGCGTCCAGCTCCGGTTTGATGTCCGACAGATAGTCCGGGATGATGTCGAGTAAACATGCCGCGAGGAAAACGCCGCCGGCGAAGCAGCTGATCAGACTGAGAACCAGACGATGTCGTTCTGCAGGAGGAAACACACACAGTTCATTTCAAATGTTACTCCACAAAAACCCAAAAAACACAACTTTACCCACAGAAAGCTGAGTATCTGCAATAGATCCAAATATGAAGAGAGTAATGAATTACTTTTTTGAGTATTTTTAATTCTCAACCACAGCTTAAGATTTGAAAACATAGGAACATTCTACTCATCAAGCAGTCGACGCGTTTCTTATTACTGTGATGTGACGCTCATATTACTGTAATTAATCAGTGCTACAGCTCCACTGCCTTTAACGAGGCCTTTAAAAGTACTTTTTAAAGGCCTCTGTGGAGCGAGAGGCGGATTTAGAGAGAGCGACGCCTTCAGGGTCCTGCTGGTCTGACTGCAGTCAGCTGATGAAGCCTGGAGCGTTAAGCTCTGTTGTTTACCACTCAGGTTGTCCCAGTGTCTGTGTGTGTGTGTGTGTGTGTGTGTGTGTGGAAAGAATACTTCTGACTGACAGGGTGTAACTGTACTCCAGAGTGAGTAAAGTCATGGCTCACAACAATATACTCACAGAAATACAAGTAATATCTTATTAATTCCTGAGAATAATAAGCATGATTAACAGTGAGGTGGTCTGAATTATTATTAATCAGTCATTTGTAATGTCTACTGAGGACTTCAGGAAGCAATTACATGATGGAACATGTTAAATGAGATACATTTAAGTACAAGTATCTAAAATATTACTTATTTTGTACTCCCCCGCCCCACATACTTAATCTATTACATACACTACTTGTGTTTAATAAGTTTTCATGGTGTGAAGAAGACTTTTAGGAACATTAATACCTGGAACAATACTTATTAATATTAGTACAAATGAAATTAATTTGACTATTTATAGTTTCCAAAGTAAATAAGTACATTACTGATGTGTAATAGTAATCTTGCCTGCTAATCTATTACATTCAGCATTTATCATTTTCAAAGTGGTGTATGTGTGAACATGGAGCAATTTGTTCTTTAGTATGAGCAAACGCTGATATCTGAAAGTATCTGGAAACACACCTAAATAATTAAAAGTAATCCTTAGTCGGATTACTAAGTATGTATAATCTGCTACTTCTACATCTTTACAACTTAAAAACGAGGAAGTGGATAAATTTAATGAAAATTAACTTCATACCAACAGCCACGTGAGTACTCCTTCACGACAGTAACGTGATTAAAGTATTTGTGATTCGTTACTTGTCTCCGTGATGTTCCTGAACGCATCACCGACTGGAGCGGCGATAACGTTCGTAAACAGAGACGCATTTTGAAGTTTTAGCCACTAAAACAACCGACTGTTCGAGGGCCCAGCCCAGTTAAATTCCTGTCAGACTGTACACTGTGACTTTATTGATTTATGTAACTTTTACGGCTTGTCGGGAGCAGAATCAGCAGTGATTACCTCGTTCTCTTTCACTATCGCAGCTCTGACATGTGACTGAAACCCTGGAGACGCACTCACACCAGCGCTCCTTCACATTTTGAACGATTTAGGATGTTTTTAAAGACATGAGCAAACTGACACGTCCTGGATTCGATTTTAAAAGACGATATACATTATGAACACAATGTTTTTCATTCGGCATTAGTGTCACGGAGCACTAACCCCCCCAATGGTTATCAAACATGAAAAGTTCCCGACCTGAGCCGTGCGTGTCCCTGAACCAGGGCAGTCGAGCGGGGATGAGTCCGCAGAGCAGCGTGAGGAGCAGCAGCCCGAACAGGGCGCCCAGCTTCACCTGCAGCAGGTACTCCATGACAGCCCGATCTGTGGCCCGAGCTACCCGAGCTGCATGTCCCGGCCCGCCGGCGCTCACGGACACGGAGAAGAAAAGAGTCTGGACTCAACAAGGGACCGAGCGGTGTTGTTATAGAGCGGAGCGACGGCGGCCGAGGAGGGCCCCGCCTCCGCAGAAAGCGAAGGAGGCAACAAAACTGTCACAACACAACAGATGACGCCCTCAAGTAACAAATGAGTTTGTACGATCCTGGTGTATGATATTAATCATGCAAAGTCAACTTAAAGCTACACTAAGTAACTTTTCAACCTTAATAAAACATTTGAATATCTTTTGTGATGATACATCGACTTACAACTAGTTGAATGACCCTCTGTCACGGGCTGAGGGCGTCAGTGTTGTTTTCACTTGGACTAAGCAGCTGTGAGGAGGGTGGTAGGAACCCTGCACACTAAAACACTCCAAATGTGCGGACTGCTTTACGGCATGCGTCACATCATGATAGAACATTGTTTAGCCACCATTAGATTCATGACCTCGTCGCTATCCGTCCTTCACACAGCCACTGGAAACAAATGTAGGCGAGTTCAGTCCGACAGCACGCCACCGGGAGCAGCATTTTACGACGCCACGCGCTAGGCCTCATGGGAACTGTAGTATTCCTTCAGACAAAACACTACCGCTTTTGTCCACTGGCGCCGCCAAAATCAACCAAAATTGAAAGTTCCTTAGTGTTGCTTTAAGTCCAAGCTTGAAAGTAGTCTCCCCCCCCCCCCCCCCCATTAAAAATACGACAGAGAGGATAAACATCACATTAAGATCAAATAAAAAAACTAACTGGAGCAAAATATTTTTTAAAAAATGCCACGTTGTTGTTGAGGGGAAATGAAACTAAATTAAGACACTGAAGTCATGAAAAGACTTCTGGTTTCAGAATTCTGACTTTGAAGTGAGATTTAAAAACAAACATTTTTTCAGTTCCATCTGGAGTGAGTTTGAAAGCTCGTTTTGAACTTTATTACTGTTTTTGTAGTTGTTAGCACTTTAAGACCTGTACAAATGTTAATTGCACTTCATAATGCATTATTATTATTATTATTATTATTATTATTATTATTATTATTATTATTAGACTTTCTCACTGATGGTCTGCAGTCGGTCAGGCTGGGGAACCACCGGTCCTCAACCCTGGCCGTGAGCACTGGGGCACCCCAGGGCTGTGTGCTCAGCCCACTGCCGCGACTGTGCACCAATTCACAGCAGCAACGTCCTCGTAAAATTCGCAGATGACACTGAGAAAGGTCGACGTGTCCCACTGGACCTGCTGCTGGCCTTCTATATAGCTGTTCTGTGGAGACGGTGTGGTTCCTGACAGGAAGCTCTGGAGGGGGTCAGGAAGTCAGCACAGCCCTCTCTGGCAGACATTTACAACACCAGGTGTCTGCGCAGCCCAGTGTAATCAGAGTACTGCCCCAGTGTACCCCAGTGTAATCAGAGTACTGAACACAGTACTCTGTTAAACCACCACTCTCAATGTAAATATCTAAGCATCGATGTACATATATTTATTTCTCCACTATACAGTGTACAATACATATATTTCTCTGTCCAAAATACATGCACATATACTGTTGTCCTGTCGCTGCTGCCGGACTCTCTGCTGTACATCGGCACATCTGTATATTTTTACTTTGATATTCCCATGCCCCCTCCTATTTCTGTATTTTTGTTGCTCCTTGTGTATATATTTAGATTATTTGTTGCTTTTATTATTTCTTTCCTTTAAATCTTTTTGTTCACACCAAAGACTTGTTTTTTTTTATTTAATGATGACAATAAATGGTTTTACATCTGCATTAGCAGAGCCCAAAGCACTTCACTCTGCATTATCACATCTACCCATTCACACTCACATTCACACACCGGTGGAGGCGGCTGCCATGCAAGGCGCTCAGTCCATCCACCGGGGGCAAGTCGGGGTTCAGGGTCTTGCCCAAGGACACTTCGCCATGCAGACAGGGGGAGATAGGAATCGAACTAACAACCTCCAGATTGTCAGACGACTGGTCCCCCCACTGATCCACAGCCGCCCCGTAAACACACAATAAACACATTCTATTCTATTCTATTCTAATCTATTCTATTCTATTCTATTCTATTCTTGACGGGCGTTATTGCTGAACCTCACCAGCAGATGGCGCGCTTACTCCACTACGTCACTGGCAGCAGGAACGCTATGATGACGACACAGGGACGCGCCGGAAGTGCCCGCAGCCTGTAGTGCTGATGTGTTGCTAAGAACCGGAGTTCCGAGCCGAACCGAGCCGAGTGGCGCCGAACCGAGCCGAGCGGAGCGGAGCGGCGCGGCGCGAGGACGCGGCAGTAAATCCCCGAGCAGCCGCTCCCCGGGAGAGGCGTGTTTCCGGGCCGGAACCGAGCCGAACCGAGCGGATGTGAGAGGAGACGCGGCGGCAGAGAGCGGCAGCAGCGGCGGCGGAACGCGGAGCTCATGGCGGTGAGAGGCCGACACACACACACACACACACACACACACACACACACACACACACACACACACACACACACACACACACACACACACACCGGCTGCTGACAGCTGACACAGACTCCACATGGACCGGCTGAGACTGTCACAGTACTTACATTCTGTACTCGAGTACTACTGACGTTACTCTGATTCAAAAGTTCTCAAATACAATGAACTGAGAAGTAACGAGTAACGGAAATGGTCCTGACAGCCTGTCCTCCGTTACTCTGTACTCGATTTGCTCAGGTTGTATTCAGGTACTTTGTATTTCTGTGTGTGTGTGTGTGTGTGTGTGTGTGTGTGTGTGTGTGTGTGTGTGTATGTGTGTGTGTGTGTGTGTGTGCGCTGCAGCCTAAAGGTAAGGTGGGCACTAAGGGGAAGAAGCAGATCCTGGAGGAGAACGAGGCCACGCTGAAGTTCTACACCCGGGTGATCCTGGGAGCTAACGTGAGAGAAGCAGACAGTCAGAGTTCTGTCTCCATGGAAACGGTCCCGCTAACCCCCCCTCCCCCCCGCAGGCCATCTATGCTGCGGTCAACCTGCTGGTGTTCTACGGCTCCTCCACCTTCTGGACCTGGGTGAGTCTCCTCACATGTCCTCCCCGTGGTTCCCCGTGGTTCTGGGGTCTGAAGGACCTGGTTCTGGCCCCGCCGTGTCCCTGCAGCTGCTCCTGGTCTTCGCCCTGGCGGTCTACGTGGGGAGCTACCGCTCCATGTCGGCCATGGCCCGGCCGGCGTACGGCGAGGACGGCGGCCTGCTGGACGGCGGCATCGACCTGAACATGGAGCAGGGCATGGCCGAGTGAGTCCGAGTCCGAGTCCGGGTCTGGGTCTGGGTCTGGGTCTGCAGTGGGGTCAGCACAGTGGGTCTGGTTCTGGTTCTGTTGTGGTTCTGGTTCTATGGCTGGTTTGTAGTCAGAGACATTAATCCTCCAGGACCAGGATCTGGTTCAGATATTTCCACTCTTCATTTTAGAAACACGTGTTTTCCTCCATGAACCACCAGAGGGAGCTCTCTCTCTCTCTCTCTCTCTCTCTCTCTCTCTCTCTCTCTCTCTCTCTCTCTCTCTCTCTCTCTCTCTCACACACACACACACATTTTTTTTTACCATTTAGCCTTTTTTTTGTAATTTATTTTTCAGTTTTTGCTTCTCTGCTCTTTAATCCTCCACCTCCACCCAGATCCTCCACCTCCAAACAGATTTTCCATCTAGATACTCCCCCCAGACCCTCCACCTCCCCCCAGACCCTCCACCTCCCCCCAGACCTCCACCTCCACCCAGACCCTCCACCTCCACCTCCTCCCAGATCCTCCTCCCAGACCCTCCACCTCCTCCCAGATCCTCCTCCCAGACCCTCCACCTCCCAGACCCCCCACCTCCCCCCAGACCCTGACTCAGACCTCCTCCTGTCTTCCAGACACCTGAAGGACGTCATCCTGCTGACGGCCATCGTTCAGGTTCTGAGCGTCGCCTCCTGCTACTTCTGGTACCTGTGGCTGCTGGTGAGGCTCCG
Source organism: Salarias fasciatus (assembly GCF_902148845.1). Classification (NCBI taxonomy): domain Eukaryota; kingdom Metazoa; phylum Chordata; class Actinopteri; order Blenniiformes; family Blenniidae; genus Salarias; species Salarias fasciatus. Next base: position 39,103,560 of record NC_043745.1, on the reverse strand, counting down.
CCTGCCGCCCCGCCCCACCTGACGGAGCGCCGCGTCTCACTGTGTGTGTGTGTGTGTGTGTGTGTGTGTGTGCTCGCTCCAGGCCCCCGCCCGGGCGCTGCACCTCCTCTGGGTGAACTTCCTGGGTCCCTGGTTCACGGCGGAGAGCCCGGCGGCGGCGGAGGAGGTGAACGAGAAGAAGCAGAGGAGGCAGGAGCGCCGGCAGATGAAGAGGTTCTGAGGCTCCGCCTCCACGGGAGCGCCGCCCGGCGCCCACAGGGACCCACAGGGACTCGCTCATTCAGGAAGACGCTCAAACACAGAACCCCTCCTGGGAAGCCAGCGGCAGCAGTGTGTGTGTGTGTGTGTGTGTAATACAGTTTGTGTGTGAGTTGTGAGTAGAGGTGTGTGTGTCGGGGAGGAGCTGTTTTCGATTATTTTCTTTTCTCTACCTTTTTTTGTTTTTTAGTCTCTCTGTCCTTTTTCTTGTTTTTTCCTTTTCGTTTTGAAGTTTTTTTTTTTTTTCTTTTGTTCATTGTTTGAATATTTTAGCCTTTTTTCTTTATTTCTCTTTTTTTCCATCTGGTGGGTTTTAAGCCCCTCAGTTCGACTCACAGGCTGAGATGGATTAGCTCTCCTGAGCCTGTGAGTCAAGGCTGAGGGCAAATCCTGATGCTCCCCATCACAGGCAGACTCACACATCGACACACACACATACACACACATTTTGCCATATTTTGCACAAAAAACTAAACGCAGACACACAGTGTTATTACACACACACACACACACACACACGCACAGGGAGGTGTGCCTTTTCTGCCTGAAGCGTCTCCTTCAGGGTGGAGGGTTCCACGCCTCCATGCTGATTTCTCTGACTGAAGACCGGCGATCCGATCGGATGGGATCAGGACGGAACCGGTTTGAGTCTGAGATGAAGAGTTTTGTAATAAAAACTATTTGCTCAGTGTCTGGAGGTCGTCTTCTCGTCACTGTTTTCCCAGGTGAGGGAGTCTGAGCCGGCGGCCTGGTGAGTCCTGCAGGGAGTCAGGGCTCCGGAGGTCCAGGGGACTGAGGGGAGTTCAGGAACCCTGCTGTAGAGCCCGTGTGGACTGCAGAGCAGTGTCCAGAACCTGGAACAGGGCCGTGTACGACACTTTCAGTAAGCTGCTGAGAGGAGTGGGCTTTAATCGCTCCACAGAACAGTGCCGAACAAAAGTAAAAAAAATTTGAGAGCGGACTTCATTAAAGGGGACGTATGATGCTACTTCTCAGTCCCGTCATGTCGGTCTCAGAAGCCCAAAAACATGTTTAAGTTTCTTCGCCCCAAATTCATCCTTGTTGGGAGTTTCCGTCCACTCACACACACACACACACACACACACACACACACGGTAGGGACACAGTCATAAGGAGTTAAATCCGCTTATTTCAGGATACGCCGACCCAACTCGACTGTTTCAGCTTCATTTTCAGTTTCACAAAATGTGGTGTAGCAAGACAGGGAGGAAGCAGGCCACGGCAACACACACTACGATAAACTCCTCACACAGTGAAAGAAGCAGAATACTTCCCCTTTAAAATCCATGACGAACTGCAAAGAAAAGGGAGTGATGGGTCGGAGAAGGACATACTGTCCGGGTGTGACCAGCTCCACGAAATCCTGGGGGGAAAGTCGCTGCCGACCCTGCTGATGTGGTGGAGTCCAGCTCTTCACACACCTTAAAATGTGCTGCCATTGACACAGAAAAGCAATATATAACAATAAAGCAAGTGCCAACGGCAACAAACGGCGTTGCCGCTCACTCTCCATCGCTCACGTGTTCTGTGTTTACCATTAGCAAAGAGAGAGAGAGAGAGAGAGAGAGGACGAAGCCACAGAGGGTTACATGATGTGAGGTTTGGTGATCACAGTTTCAAAATAAAAGCGTTTTGCTCGCGTGCATCTTTACATGAAGGGAGAAAGTTCTGAACGACTGAAAAAAAGAGAAAAAAAGCTTCTGAAATCCTGGATTTTATTCTATTGATATAATTAGTTTGTAATGTCTCCCATATGCCCCTTGGATGACTGGTTGGTCGGTCGGTCGGTCGGTTGGTTGGTCGGTTGGTTGGTTGGTTGGTCGGTCGGTCGGTCGGTTGGTTGGTCGGTCGGTCGGTTGGTCGGTTGGTCGGTCGGTCGGTTGGTTGGTCGGTCGGTCGGTCGGTCGGTCGGTCTGTCGGTCGGTCGGTTGGTCGGTCGGTCGGTTGGTCGGTTGGTCGGTCGGTTGGTTTAATAGGTTTGACAGAGCTGCAGATGCATGATGAGCTCCACCTGATGGGTTCTCTGGTTCCTGTCTGAAAGGCGGACTCAGATTGCGACCTGGACGGCGTTGTTGACGTGAGGGCTCCTAATCCCTCCGTGAATGACTGGTGCTGATTGGTCATGTGGCTAAATGTCAGAGATGAAGACCTGGGGTGTGGCGGGGAATGGAGAGGAGGCTGCTGAGGTGTACTGCAGTGGCGTTCCGGCTGTGCTGCTCGCTGGTGGAGTGGTTTCAGCTTTCATGGAACCGGGGCAACATGGAGAGCGTTTAGAGGTGGTGTCGTTACTGAGGAGGGTCTGAGTCTTCGGTTTTTAAGGCACTCGTGATTTTGTCAGTTATTTTAGATTTCCTTTTTCTGCTGATAGGTGTTATGAAATATGATTTTAAGGGTAAAGGTTAAAATGCAGCAACATAGTTGATTTTAGTGATATGAAAGAAACCAGAGGCACATCTGGTGTGACAAGATGAGAGCATTTTAGCTGGGATTTAAAGGTCTGGAGGTTCTCCACGGACAGCACTGAGAGGGGCAAACTGTTCACAGTCTGGGAGCCACGACCACAAAGACCCCATCTCCTCTGGTTTAAAGGAGGAACTGAATGTCAAAGGTCAGCTGGTTCAAGGTCAGAGTCTCTGGACTGGAGCTTTGAGGGCAGCTACACCTGCTGCATGTCGTCAGCAGAACGATGGAAGGGAACGTCATGTTTCCTGAATACGGATCGAAGGGGGAGCACAGTCCAGAGCAGTGCTGGAGGGGTGACGGAGGACAGAACGATCCACTGTGTGGAACTCTGCTGTCAGATCGAGAAGGTCTCAAACCGCAGCATCACCACCATCAAGGTTTAAAGCAGATCATTAAATACTTTTCAAAGAGCAGATTCAGTGCTGTGGAGGGCTTAAAACCAGACAAGCAATTCACCAACGGTGGCCTTTTTTCAAAGCTCTTGGAGTTGGTTAAGAACAATCTTTTCCAGAACCTTAGAAATTTAAGGCAGTTTAGAGATCAGCCTGGAATTAGACAGAACCAGGAGATCCAAGATTTTCTGTTTTAAAAGAGGAGAGAATTGACTTGAACTGAAGGTCCTTTATTCGTCCCGCATGGGGAAATTGCAGGGTTGCAGCAGCAAAAAGAACGTAGAAAGAAAAATAGAAAAATACAAATCTAACCATACAAGAAAAAGTTAAATACAATTTGTATGTAAAATTAGGATAGATATAATTAAAGAACACATCCAGAGCTAAGACCTAGGTTAATGTTGAGAGTTCATGTTTGTTAATTAGTGTTAAATGACTAAAGTACAGATTACTGAATCAAATTGATCACTTTAAAGGTGTATTAAGGAGTTTTCAACTTTAAAAATACTTATTTTCCACCATAAATATGTAACAAATGTTCAATGATGTGTAGAATGTGCCCTGACATATTCACTGTAAGTACCGCTAACATCGCAGTCGCCTCCATTACGTCATCTCGTTGAGACGTAGAGACTGCGCATGTGCACATGAAGGACTGGCGAGTTAAACCTCCCAGCCATCGATCTGTGCCTCTCCACCTCACGTGAGTACCCTTTTCCCCACAAAATACAGCTGGATGTTGTGTTGGTTATTGCCAATATTTTATACCATTTTACTGCTAATAAAACTTAAAGCTCGTGTCCGGAGTTTTGAAAGAGAGAGGGTTTTTTTTTTTAATCCAATGTCTCGAGGCTCCGCCCTCCCTCTGCTTTCATGAGCGACCAAGCCACGCCCCTTTAATTGTGCACGCTATTGTCCGTCGGGTGAAAATGAGAGCCTCCGAGTCCTACAGCATCCTCCATGTTGAGCTGTTTACGGTGGATGTTCAGCAGACAGTGGATATATCCGAGGCCCGGGGTGGGTAGCCGCCCGTGTGGGCCGGTTCTCCCGGGGGGGTCATGGCCCTCCGCCTGTGTGGGGGGTCGGCTCCTGGGCTCTTGGGCCCGGCTGCCGGGGTCCCCGGCCGGGGCTTTCCTCTGCCCCGTTTCTGGACCGGAGCGTGGGCGTCTGCCTGGGGGGGCGGCTTGGATCCGGGCTCTGTGATGACCGCCGGCTGTCTGGGCTCTGAGGGCCTCTCTGGCCTGCTTCTGGCCTTCTCAGGGGTCAGAGGTCATATATGCATGATCACGCTGATCTTCAATCACTCTTCACAGACTGGGTTACCTTGTCTTCTTGTGGTGGTTAGAATAATGGTGATCTGTAGCAGACCTCTCTTGATGCACGCCCCGAGTTTACTACTAGTTACTACTAGTTACTACGAGCTATATTTAAAAATAAAAAAAAATAAAAAAGGTTTGTAGCGTCCTTTTGTGTTGGTTGTCGGCTCTGTTTTGGTGTCTGGATTGGGGTTTGGGATTGTTCTTGGTTGCGTGTGGCGCGTCGACAACTCTGTTCTGCACTGTGACTTTGTACATAGGTTTGTACATAGTCTCCATGTCTCCAACTGCTGTGTTGATGCTCTTCGGCATCTTCTCATTGTACTGTCTGCTCTCTGCAGATAACTCCGTCCTGAATTCTATTGGCTGAGCATCAGCTGCCTCAGGGACAAGCTCACATGCAGACTGTCCGTTTTCTATTTTGGCTGTTCCTTCTTTCACACGCCACTTTGCCAGATTTTCACCGTATTTTTCTGTCAGCTTCAGGCGAATCTCCTCGGCCGTGTTGTGGGTGCAGTGGTGGCTGAAGCCCAAACAGATGGATTTCCCGCGGTCACCGTGTGAGCAGGTAGCGTTCGGCTGCATTGTGCAGGCCTGGGTCACCAAAGGACAGGTTGAGGTCCTCAGCACACAGGGCTCCATGTTGGCAGCATGCGGTTTGTTTTAAAGTCACTGATTAACTGCAGGCTCTGCAGGGCCGGCCCGGGCTTCTCAGGCGAACCCGACACGAGCGACGAGCGCCCCGTCGGAGCGGGGGGACAGTTGTTGAGCGGGGGGGCGGGGGAGTAGCAGTGAACACAGGCGAACGATGCCGAGTTCGCTGCTCGCACGGGCCATCAGAGCAGCACAGGGCAGTGCTCACACGGAGCGGCAGGACGTCCCTCATATGGCCACGGCCACGGCGCACGCTGGATCTGTGCAGAAACTAGCGTAGAACATGACAGACTGTGTGGTGGTCCAGATCTGAGCTGTCTGGTCTCGGGCCAGACCCCGATCTCCCTACTGGCTTCTCCTGCTGATGAGAGGCAACATGAACAGAGCAATGCTGAGACTGTCTGAGGTGAGAGCAGGTTCCGGCTGCAGTGTGGGCTTTACTCACAGTGGACATGTGGTCCAAAGTCCATCATTCCCTTTTTGGACAGTGAATATTCTGCTGGAAGTTGGGAAGAACGGACCAGAAGTTTGCTTGAATGAAGTCTGCAGCAGCAATGAAGACGGCTTCAGGGTGGGAGACCTGTTTACTCACAGCAGCAGGCAGTAGATCCAGGGCTGGCTTCAGGACCAGATCCAAGGCTAGATCCAGGGCTGGCTTCGTGTCCTGCTTTCTGGATTTTTTTGTTGTCCTGCTGTCGGCTGTTTTGCTTTGTTGTCCTGCTTTCAGATGTTTGTTGTTGTCCTGCTGTTGGTTAATTTCTTTATAATGTTTTCAAAATAAAACAATCATCTTAAATTATATTTTCTTTCTATTTGTTTAAACATGCCCTGAATGTTTCCTGGCAGTTGATTATTCTTTGCTTTGAACCTGATTTGTGCTCTTTGACTTTTTATTTGATCAGGAAACTTTAACGGAAGCAGAAACAATGGATGTGTGTGTGTGTGTGTGTGTGTGTGTGTGTGTGTGTGTGTGTGTGCGTGTGTGTGTGTGTGTGTGTGTGTGTGTGTGTGTGTGTGTGTGTTCTTGTACATACCCAAAAGTAAGAACCAAAATTCGTATTTCACCAACAGAGTGAGGACATTTTTGCAAAGTGAGGACATTTTTGCCGGTCCTCACTTTTCAAAAGGACTTTTTTGGCCTTTTTGAGGTTCAGACTTGGTTTTTGATTTAGGGTTACAGTTGGGTTTTGGTTAGGGTTAGGGTAAGGGACTAGGAAATGCATTATGTCAATGAGTGTCCTCACAACGATATAAGTACAAACGTGTGTGTGTGTGTGTGTGTGTGTGTGTGTGTGTGTGTGTGTGATCTCTATCCGCCAGTCTGTTAACAACCCCAAATGCTCTTTTTTGAAGTATGAACAGTGACTGTAGAGAACTCTTGAAACTGTTACCTCAAACCTCAGGACAGTATGTATACGAGGGGGTACCCAAAAGAAACCGGAATTTGGTCAGAAAATAATAATAATAATGAGTTCCGACTTCTGGCTGTCAGATGTGCTGCAGGTAAGCCTCGTGCACATCTGTGAGAAATCTGAGCTCCCAGAGTGACACTGACGCCTGTCAGGAGCTATTTATAGCAACAGAGTGTAGCGGTGGTCTGCGATTTTTTCCAAAATGGTGACATTGACTGGAAAGCCAGAGCAGCGCACAAACATTAAATTCTGCTTTTTGCTGGGAAAAAACAGCAGCAGAAACACTCAGCTTGTTGCAACAAGCCTACAAGGATGATGCTCTGGGGAAGACTCAGGTCCATGAGTGGTCCGGGTGGTTTAAAAAGGGCCAGATGTCGGCGCGTCAGGTCCGCTCAGCCGTGAAAACAATGCTGAGCTGCTTCTCGGCTGTCCAGGGTCTCGTCCACAGCGAGTCTGTCCCTCCAGGTCAGACTGTAAATCAGGACTACTACAGGAAGTCCTCAGACGCTCCGTGAGGATGTGAGGAGGAAGCAGAGCGAAGTGGCGGAGTGGAGCCGGTTGATCCACCACCACAGAGCGCCAGCAGACACGGCGCTGCGCCTCACGCAGTTTCTGGAGAAGAATGAGATGAATCTCCTCTCCCATCCGCCTGATTCGCCAGATGAAGCCTCCAGTGACTTTTTCTTGTTCCCCAAGTTGAAGAAGCAGCTGAAGGGACAGCGGTTTGCAGATGTGGAGGAGGGGACAGAAAAATCACAGCTGGTCCAGAATGGCACAATTACGCACGAGTCTGACGACGCTTTGGTGAAGTGGGAGACACGGCTGGAGCGCTGCATTAATGCGGATGGAGACTATTTTGAAGGCGACGGTGGTGTTTTAGTAATAAAAAGTTACAGTCAAATTCCGGATTCTTTTGGGTACGCCCTCGTACAGTTTCACTCTTCTGTTTATTTTGCTCCCAGTCTTTCATCGTAACCTTTTGGACCTCGGGCAGACCATTGAGTCGTATCATTAATTTGCATTTTCTGTCCACGTTGCGTGGATCTTGTTGTGTTTTGTTGAACTACGTGCCTGTCTGGCAGCTTCTGCCTTCTTTCTTGTCAGACGCTCATTTAAATCGGCGTCAGTCCGTTTTACCTTCGTTGTCTGTTTCAGCAGCTCCAGCTTGTTCTTCAGCTCACGAGCCGAACAGCGACTGGCGACGTTGCTCTGCTGTCTTCTCTGTGTGACGAGTCGAGACGTGATGGTTTTCGACGCTCTCCTTATTGGTGTGTAGGAATTGTGCAACTTGGTGTTCAAGTGTTTGTAGGTCCTCTGCTGGAGCGTCCTCGCCATCTTTACTTCCCGCTGGCGGAGCTCCAGCACAGGCTCAGAGGGATGTCTTCAATCCACTGATGACAAGTCACCCATTCTGGTGTTTTGCTCAAGGTCCTCGATTCACTGTTCCGTCTTGTCTTTTTTTCTTTGACTTGGTTTTTCAGTTGTTTCCCATTAAGTCACGCAGCAGGTCTTCTTGTTTTGCGGCTCTGCTGAGTTCGGCTGACAGAAAGTTGAGAGACTTCTTCATCTCCTCCACCCCAGAGTTGTCTTTTTTTTCCTTTATTTTGGTGGTATTGCCTTTTCTTCTGCTCTTCCTCTTGGACTAGAAAAGATAACAATACTGGATCCGGTCCGAACTGTTCTGGTCCCGAACATCGTGCTGCGTGAGTAATGACGCTGGGCAACGTCACGCCGAAACAGGACGGAGGCTGGATGAACTGAAGCTGCAGGGAACGGAAGTCAGATCAGACCAACACCCCAGGAACCGGAACCAGCCAGAACCACAGGTCCAGAGCAAAGCTCAGGAAGGTGGACTTCCCTTCACTCCTGAGGAGACGAACATGGCGGCGCTGACGGCGCCTTGGCGCTCCGACTGTGGAGGTGCCAGCTCCTGGGTCCGCCATGACAGGAGCACGGCTGTCAGGGTTTGTTTTGTCCTGAGGTTGGATGTTTTTTGTCCTGGTATTGTGTCCTGCTGTCTGATGGTTTCTTTTCTCCTGCTATTGGGTTTTTTTTCCCTTGTTGGGGATTTCAATTGAAACCTGCAGGTTTCAGGCACATTTTAGACCAGATGCCTTTCAGATCTGCTGTCAGCTTTGCGTCATGTCCTCCATTTGAGCCGTTTCCCACCATATGCATCTGTATTGCAGAGCAGTTTTTTATTTTTTTCCTCATCAGGAAATGCGACGTACTGAAGCACCGGGGCTGCCGTAGTGCAGACAAACACAAGGCGTTGTGGATGCTGCTGATGACGGTCACAGTCGTAAACAGCTGATTCTCCTGTCAGATTGGTGCTTATATCAACAAGTAGTTAAAAGAATACTCCGAAGATTTTGGACCCACGCCCTATCCCTATCGTTTACAAAGTGAGATAAGCTCATAAATACCTTTTCTGTGTCCGTTCGTCCAGTGCCTGGCTAACAGCTGTTAGCATCGTAGTTAGCTTAGCTCAACTACGGCAGGTGAAGAGGAGACAGAGCCAGACTGAGAAAGTGGACAAAATCCTCCTTCCAGTGGTCCAGGGGACGGCGTGTTAGCACGCGAAGTAAATCCAAATTGTTATAAAACATTTTAAAAGACGTGTTTTCTTTTCAATCCCTTAAAATAGCATTTTGACACACACAGATCTGCACAAGCATAGTGCGCTGCGGAAGGATATACCGGCGCACAGCGGCTGAGTCTATGCTTCTACTGCTGTGCTCCGGTATATCCTTCCGCGGAGCACTGCGCATGCGCAGGTCTGTGTGGATCAAAACATTATTTTAAGGGATTGAAAAGAAAACACGTCTTTTAAAAAGTTTTATAACCATTCAGATTTACTTCGCGTGCTAATACGCCGTCCCCTGGACCACTGGAAGGAGGATTTTGTCCACTTTCTCAGTCTGGCTCTGTCTCCTCTTCACCTGCTGTAGTTGAGCTAAGCTAACTACGATGCTAACAGCTGGGAGCCAGCCACTGGACTAACGGACAGAAAAAAAGGTATTTATGAGCTTATCTCACTTGTAAATGATCGGGACAGGGCGTGGGTCCAAAATCTTTAAACTACCTGAGTCTGCTCAGAGGAAGAAGTGAGGACAGAGCATGTCATGATGTGTAGAACTGTTCTGGATCGTCGTCTGTGTTAACGATGTGGATCAAGGCCCGCAGGCGGTGTTTTCATTGTAAAAGTCAATGTTTGAGCCTCTTCCTCCACTTCGCTGCATGTTGACTGTGGAACGTGGAGAAAATAGACTCCCTGCTGGTCACTTGCAGGTCCCTTGCAGCTGCGGTGAATTAGGGTGACCATATTTTGAATTTCAAAAAAGAGGACCGGGGGGGGGGGGGGGGGTGTTGCGTGTTCGAGACACAAATTCAGATAGGCTTCTCGGAGGTTGATGAACATGCTTTATTATGCTTCAATGATGCGAAACTAACTTCTTTAACAAAATAAAATGAGATGTAAAAACTTGTAACAAAATAATATCTCTCTTAGACTCTTTACAAATATTAAATAATGTTCTAAATATGAACTCTTCTGTTAGAAAATCCAGCTTCAACAATATATTTCTTAATAACTGTAATAAGATAGAAGAATATAAGAGTCTCACCAAAATACTAACTTAAAGGTGCTGTAGGCATGATTCGACATCTCCGCCATCTTGCTAGGTTTACCTCAGCAAGATGGCGATTTGAAACCCAGCACAGCCAATTCTGTCCTGTTTTCTCTGACATCACGCCCTTACGCAAGTTAAGCCCCTCCCACAAGAACATGCGACCAATCACGGTTAGAGCCTCAGGGGCTCTTCTGATTGGTCAAAGATACCTGGAACGGTTGAGATTCCTTTTCAGCTCAGAACAGAGACAGATGGAAACGCTGCGCCCTCGCGGTAGAGCAGTTATGCTACACTCCTAAAGGATTATCAATGGATACTCTGACATTTAATCCAAAGAAAACAAAAAATATATATACTTTTAATCTTTGTTTTCTTCATCCTGCTTTTCTTCTACATTCTATTTTTCATCTCAGGATGTTGGAAATTTTTTTGCAGTTCATCTGAGAAGGTGCTCTTAAGCTGAGGCATTTTCCTGCTCCGCTGTCGAATTAAAGCTCGTTCGTTTCCAACGTATGAATCATTTTTCAACAGAGCTTCAATGTGTCAGTCTGGTTCGATACTACAATATAATATTAGCATAAAGCAATATAAAAATTTATTTATGAGCCCCGCCTTCGTCTCATAGACCCCCATGTTATCCGAAAAAGCGCCGGTCAGCATCAGCCAATAGAGTTCGAGTTTCCGCATTCTTGTGTTGTCAATCAAAATGTGGAGCAACCAGAGAGCACGGCCGCTCGCCCAGCAGAGGAGAGTTAGCTCTGCAGCAGCCGCCCCGCTTACCTCGGATTAGGGCTGTCACGATATCAAATTTTCTCTTGACGATTATCATTGGCAAAAAATATCACGATAACGATATTATCACGATATCAGCAAAAATTTAACTAATAATGGTACAAACATTTAGATTCATCTTTAATTTTATTTTTGTTTGTTTTCTCTCTTTTCCCAGATGAATTACATTCAGAATACCTGTCAAATGAGGTGTTGAAACAATATGAGAACAGTGACTGTACAACTGCACACAAAAAGTGGAGTTACACTCAACTAATTAAAATCTGATGAACTGATTAACAGAGGATCCACAGCAGAGGCATCATTTACGTCGGGTTGGTGGGTTATGAAAACCCACGGACCCTGTTGGGGTGAAATCCTGTCCCACCACCACACTGCAAAGAACTTTTGTTTGTTTGTTTGTTTAAATCGGAGGCGGAATGAGCAGCAGCTGCTTCTCTCCAGCAGAGGCGCCGCTACTGGCTAGGGCCCCGAGCTGAAGGGGGTCCCGAGGAACGGCTGACATCAGTCAATTTCAATGACAGATTTAAGGCGCTACACTAGACGCTGCAACGACAACGTGTCGAAAATCCCCTGCATGGGGCCCTTCTCCGAGTACTCACCGGTTAGTTGCTAGAAGGGGGCCGGCGGAGAAGACGGCGGATACCAGCGACACAACTTGAAACCCGCCGGACACATTACAATGACACGTCTGGAACCTCCCTAATGGGGCCCCACTACTACCCGGCTTGCATCAACGTGCAGTCAGTGCTGCTAAACACACATTTTTCGGGTTAGGATAGAGCGTCTCGCTGTCGTTGTCGGCCACCACCGACATGTTTAGTTCACTCGGGACGCTCACTAACTGGAAGCCACGCTAGCTAGGAGCCGTGCCGCTACCGCTGCTCTGCTGTGTTTATATGTGAGGGGAGGGGGAGAGGGAGGGGGGCTGCAGGAGGGAGACGAAGCAGGGCGGAAGAACAGGAGCGGATTTTGAAAATACACGTTTCAAGTGGCACTAGATCCTCTTTACGATATTATCATGTGTGCATTTTGAGCACGATATTGAAATTTCATTTTTTATTACCACGATTATCGTCAATACCGGTTTACCGCGACAGCCCTACCTCGGATATATCCACTGTCTGCTGAACATCCACCGTAAACAGCTAAACATGGAGGATGCTGTAGGACTTAGAGGCTCTCATTTTCACCCGACAGATAATAGCGTGCGCAATTAAAGGGGCGTGGCTTGGTCGCTCATGAAAGCAGAGGGAGGGCGGAGCCTCCAGACGTTGGATTAAAAAAAACCTCTCTCTCTCTCAAAACTCCGGACACGAGCTTAAAGTAGAGAAAGAATTCATCAGTTCTCCATACATAGTGTTGTAAACAGTCGGAATGAATTGATCTCGTACCTTGTATTGACGGGGTTAATAAGTAGAATTTAGATTGTTCTCTGATCCCACTCTATAGCGATAGGAGGCGCTAATGCGCCTGTTGAAATGGTGCCATCTGCCGTTAAACAACACAGAAGAAGAAGAAGAAGAAGAAGAAGTGCTCCTCTGTCTGAACAGCCCCGTCTTCTCCGCTCCGTCTGTGTGTGTGTGTGTGTGTGTGTGTGTGTGTGTGCGTGTGCGTGTGCGTGTGTGTGCGTGTGCGTGTGCGTGTGTGCGTGTGTGTGTGGGCGCATGGCGCAGACCGGCTTACAATACGCCTCTCGGTAATTACGTTGCGCAACAAAGTATCACAGTACTGTGAGCAAAGCGCTGGTCAGTTTACGTTCACGTGCTGAGAAACAGTGAACCCCGGACATTTCCTTGAATTTAAAAAACCCGCCCGGACGCCCCGGACAGGACGTAAAAAGAGGACATGTCCGGGTAAAAGAGGACGGATGGTCACCCGAGGTGAATTATGCTTACCCAACTTTTTAACATTAAATGCAATTACTTTCACATCAAAGAAAACTTTCCAAATGTCGGTTATAATAGGATTTGTCTGATGTGTTGTTTTTCTGCAGGATGGTTCTGAAGATCTTCGTGCTCTTCGGCCTCCTCATCGTCACGGAGGGCTTCAGTAAGTAGCAGATCTCTATGGAAATCCACTTTCTGCAGAACCAGACTCAGAGGAGGAGAATCCATCTAGAACCAGTCACAACCTCACTTCTCTCAACCTCCTGGTGTTTCTTTCAGTCATGACCCACAGTAGAATTCAGGTGAGGGTGGAGGTCTGAGTTCCAGCTCAGCTCCACCTTCAGTCCAGCACAGAGACTGAAAACCAGCAGAACCTTCAGACAGAAGTGAGAAGTGTGTAAGAAAGTGAAGTTTCTTCTGCTTGGACAGATCTGGCAGAAGACGAGTGGGAGGAGCTCGGTCCGGACGTAGCTGCGCTGCACCGCCTCCGAGGACTGTCCCATCACATGTCCCGTCACAGTCTGCAGGGGTTCTCCGCTCAGAGGTAACAGAACGTCACAACACAAACAGCTCTGAATTCATGGTCTGGACCAGGCGACTGACACCTGATCAGAACTCACGTTCTCCGGTTTAACTGCTGCTCCTCTTCAGAGCTCTTCCCTCGCTCGTGTCTGAGGCCTCCATTATTCCACAACGCTTCAAAATAAAACTCTTCTTTTAGGAAAGGATTTTCATTTAGGACGTTTCAGCCACTTCCCTGACCACGGAACCAACACTGAGAACCGTGAAGTTCTAATTTTGGTCCACTTGTTGGTGCTGTTGATTGTTTTTGTAAAGAAACCATGGAGAACAATACACTCTAAACATTTCAATAGGAGAACATTCATACGGACAGAACACCAGGCTGGACTGTTGTTACGGTGACGGTCTGTTGGCTGTTCCACAAAATACAGTACATGAGCACGATGACGACTTACTACGGCCATGAAGGGCAGGACCAGGACCAGGACCAGAAAATTTGCGTCGCGTTCGGTGGAAACACACCGTTACAGTATGCTTCAATCCTGTGAACGTCCAGCAGATGTCACCGTTGACTAGCTGTGCATCACTTATTCAGTATTCAAAATGTTCTGGCTGATTCAGTTCGCATGAAGTTAAATTTATGTTTACATTGCAGATTCTGAATGTAGCTTTCTACACAAATTGATTACCGTATTGGCCCGAATATAAGACGATGTTTTTTTCCAGAAATTGCTTCCTAAAAAGTGGGGTCGTGTTATAATCGCGGACTTACGGTAGATGGTCAATACGCATCCGCGCCGCTAGATGGAGCCAAAGTATCACTGACCAGAGAGCGAGTGGAGCGATGAAATGAGATCAAATGATCTGATGAAAAATGGCGGATCATCTGGAACAAAGGGGCTGAACGCTGGACAACTGAGCAAACAGCAGAGGAGAAGTTATGATACCAACTTTAAACTGATGGTGATCAACGCAGCAGAGTCATCAAACTACTGCCAAGCCGCCAGGAGATCTGGTGGAGCAGAGCCTCGTTCTTATTGGAGAGCACAGAAAAAACACCTGCAGATGCTAACGCTATGAGAAAAGCTTTCCGTGGTCCCAAGAGCGACGCTTCAGAGAGACAGATAGAAGGGTGAATGAATACGTCACTGAAAGATGGAAAGACGGAATGTCCACCACCAGAGCCTGATTCAGCTGAAGGCACTGGAAAGTTATTTACATCATTTATGCAGTTTGGACCCCTTGAGGCTTCTTATTTGTTGCTTATTGCTTCTTATTTTGAGAAAGAGAATATATTTATTCAACACTGTAGTAATATTTTTTTCATTTTATATCTCGTGAAATGTTATCTCAATTGTGAATTTTGAGTTTATAGTAATTGTATAATAAAAAGTTGTTTTATGAGTTGCCTGTTTTCAGTATTGTTTTTTTCTTTCACAAAATGATCTTTGAAAAATAGGGGTCGTGTTATAATCGGAGTCGTCTTATATTCGGGCCAATACGGTAATACGTATCTGCGGTCGGTTAGTTTAATGATCGTTACCTTCTTGTTGTAGCGCCACGAAGACCCGCACCCGCAGGTTCAGTTATGAAGACGTCCTGAACCCATTGCGGCCTGCCTCCTGGAATCCTCCAGTTTTTCGAAATGAAGACGTGACACATGATTCCCGAGCCTCGTTTGTGTGTCGTGGACGCTGTGCCAAGGCGGGCATCACCACTTCACCAGGGTCAGTCTCCAGCGGTCCTCAGCAATGCAGAGAAGGGTCTGCAAAAACCCCAAACCAACAAACCAAACCTTCAATCAGTGTGTGTGTGCATTCCTTCCGTCATATTGTGTCTTATTGTCTTTCAGAGCTGATGATCCGATGAGTTGGCTGAAGCCTCTTCAGAGATGTGATAACTTCATCGCTTGTGTCAGTCAAAGGGAACAGGTGAGTGGACTCTCTCAGAAAGAGGAGGAAGCATTTGACGGTACCAGTGCAGCTGCTGCCTGATGTTGCAGAACCGGAACAGAGAATTTTGATCAGGAATGATCAACAGGTCCAATCACAGCAGTCTGATGCAGAGACACAGCAGCTGAGAGATTCAAGATTCAAACTCAAAAGTGCTGAATCACCGTTGATCAGAGTCTGCAGGTGTTCCTTTGGTTGCCATGGAGACAAGGAGCAGACAAGTATATTCTATATGTTGGAGCAGATTTTTCAGAGAGGTATATGCTAGAACATGGAACTCTTCAGGGGAGTGTCATTAGTCCTGTGCTGTTCTCTGTGATAAAAAAAAAGATGTGTTCTCACTGGAGATCCTGGTAAATCTCTTTATGCTGACAATCTCGCTCTGTGGAGAAGGAGAGGAATATTAAGAATGTGGTGAAGAAACGGCAGGAAGCAGTGCATTTATTGGAAAATTGGCTCTGGTCATGGGGGTTTAGATTTCCAATCAAGAAAACCAAAATACTACAGTTCTCCAGGAAAAGGTCATTGAAGGGCAGCTGACCTTGAACAGGGCAGAAATCGAAATATTTCAGGTTTTTAAGTTTGTAGGGGTGTGATTTGATGAAAGGCTGACATGGAGGCAGAACATAATCAGGACAGAGACCATGAGGTGTTTAAGGGGGTCACAATGGGGAGCGAGCAGGGCACCAATCAAGAGTATATGTGGCATTAACTTCTCCGACAGCGAGACCTGGACGGGGTGATTGGGACGCAAGCAGTGTGCTGTTATTGGACTTCTGTGCTAGTCATAGTTTGTCCATAACAAACACCATGTTCATAAGTGAACCACCAGGCACCAGGACGCCTTAGGCCGAAGGTCGATGTTCGGCTTTGTTGTCATGTCATTTGTCACCTGACCTCTGACCTTGTGTCTTGGACACTCGGATGGAAAGAGCTGTTGACCAATCACCACCTCGTGGTGTGTTGGAGCCACTGGGAGAGGAAGGACCCAGACAGACTTGGCAGTTCCAAAGGGTCAAAGTTGTGAGGGTCTGTTGGGAACGTCTGGTGGAACCCTCTGTCAGCACACTTTTCAACTCTCACCTCCGGGAGAGCCTCAGATCCTGAGGGAGGCTGGGGACATTGAGTTCCAGTGGACCATGTTCTCCACCTCCATCGTTGAAGCAGCTGCTCTGAGCTGTGGTCTCCAGGGCTCCGGTGCCTGGCGTGGTGGAAACCCTGGAACCCGGTGGTGGAGACCGCAAGTAAGGGCTGCCATCAAGCTGAAGAAGGAGTCCTATCGAGTCTTGTTGGCTCGTGGGACTCCCGAAGAAGCTCAGAGGTACCGGCAGGCCAAGCGAACTGCTGGTGAAAAAGGGGGACCGGAGGATGTGTTCCAGCTATAGGGGATCACACTCCTCAGTCTCGATGGGAAAGTCTGTTCCAGGGTACTGGAGAGGAGGATTTGACCGATAGTCGAACCTCGGATTAAGGAGGAACAATACGGTTTTCGTCCTGGCTGTGGAGCACTGGCTCAGCTCTAGACCTTCCATAGGGTGCTCAAGGGTTCGTGGGAGTTCGCCCGACCAGTTCACATGTGGTTTGTGGACTTGGAAAAGGCGTTCGACTACATCCCTCTTGGTGTCTTGTGGGGGGTGCTTCGGGAATACGGAGTCTAGGGCCCCTTGTTAAGGGCCGTCCGGTCTTTGTATGACCGGAGTAGGAGTCTGGTCCGCATTGCCGGCAGTAAGTCGGACCTGTTCCCGGTGCATGTTGGACTAATAATAATAATAATAGATTTTATTTGTAATGCACTTTACATTTAAAATCAAATCTCAAAGTGCTAAGGGACTCCGGCAGGGCTGCCCTTTGTCACCGGTTCTGTTCATAATCCTTATGGACAGAATCTCTAGGTGCAACCAAGGGCCGGTCCTGTTCGGGCACCACAGGATTTCATCTTTGCTTTTTGCAGATGATGTAGTCCTGTTGGCTTAATGGGACATGGACCATCATGCATTGGGGTGGTTCGCAGCTGAGTTTGAAGCAACAGGGATGGGGATCAGCACCTCCAAATCCGAGGCCATGGTCCTCGACCGGAAGAAGGTGGCTTGCCCCCTCCAGATCGGTGGAGAGACGCTGGCCCAAGTAGAGGAGTTTAAGTATCTTTGGTTCTTGTTCACATTCTTGTCCCCTTTGGGGACGGATGGAGGAGAGACTGACAGGCGGATCGGTGCAGCAGCGGCAGTGATGCGGTCGTTGTATCGGTCCGTTGTGGTGAAGAAGGAGCAGAGCTGAAAGGCAAAGCTCTAGATTTACTGGTCAGCCTACGTTCCTACCCTCACCTATGGTCATGGGCTTTTGGTCATGACCGAAAGGACAAGATAACGGATACAAGCGGCTGAAATGAGCTTCCTCCGTAGGGTGGCTGGACGCTACCTTAGAGATAGGGGGAGGAGCTCAGTCGCCAGGGAGGACCTCGGAGTAGAGCTGCTACTCCTCCACATCGAGAGGAGCCAGCTGTGTTGGCGTTGGCATCTGTATTGGTTGCCGAGTGGACACCTCCCTGGTCAGGGGTTGCAGGCATGTCCTGCTGGAAGGACAATGCCGCCTGTTTTTTGCCTCCTGCTCTGCCACGACAAAGGGAAAAAAAGATCTACAATTTAAAAAAAAAAAAAAATCCCAAATATTCTCAATCATTGAGGTGAAAATTTGAACAGGATTAATATTGTGGCATCGGCGGTGACTTTGTACAGACGAAGAAGGACAGGAAGACTTCCGCTTCCACAAATCTGGAACTTTTATTGTCACAACAAATCAAGCATCCTGGAACACACACCCGCAATGCCGGCACGCAGGCCAGGTCACTCCCCCAGCAACCCCCACCCCCACCCTGTTCCCGGTGCGACACACAAATAACATAAATGAACTCAAAATGGACATTTAAACACAAGAACTAAACAAACACATACAACGAACAATAACAGAAAGTCACTTAAGCACACATACACCCAGAAAACGGTCCCCAAAGTCCACGACGATGCCTCCCAGCATGCCCCACGGCATGCGAGGTGCCATGGCGACCTCCAGGGTTGTTACAATATTATCAGAGGACGACGGTATCGGTAAATCACAGTTGGTTGAATTATTTCTCCAGAAGTTACTGACATGGGACGAAAAACACAAATATCCCCTGTAATTAAAAATCACCAGAGGTCCCTTAGTAATTCCAGTCCTGCTTGAATAAGGGCTTAATTCTAAAAATGATCACACTGGTTCCACAGGCGGCTGGCCAAGGCAGGGTGCTCAGGCTTCCTTCACAGGAAATGAGGAGCCATGAATATCACAGAGTGTGTGACCATCTTGAAATTGACATTCATGACAAATTGTATGAGGAAGTTTTACAATGTGTTTATATTTTTTACGTATTCTCAATGTTTTCTTGTTCTGTGTTTTGTAGGACTTTGAAAACTTTTTGGCAAAGATTGAGGAGCAGAAGGTTGAAGACTGGCTGATCAGCGCTTCAGAGATCTCACACAGCTACAGCCAGAAGCTTCTGGTCATGACTGATGAAGAGGAGTCCACCAAAGCCAGAGCCCAACAGGAGTACTACACCGATCCTCATTACTCAGCCATCATCAGCAAAGGGTGCCTGTTAAATGACTCCTGCCTACCAGAGGTAGACAGCTCCACTGTGGTCAAGGTATTTGGACGTGTTTCAGAAGATGGACTCACTGTGTCGGACCTTTCTGGCTCAGCTCTTGCCGATCTGCTCTTGACAACACCACTGAGAGCAGCTCCAGTTTTCTCTCTGGATGGAGACACCGCCACGGACTTCCAACATAGCTTCATTCGTGTTTCCATGGCCCGGGCCCTCCAAGCAGTCCTGGAAATAAACCATGGCACTCATCACATTTACCAGGTGATGGACCAACCCAACTCAGTCTCCTCCTACCAGATTCCACAAAGAGCATTTGATCCCAGCACACAGTACGACCACCAGCAGATCGTCATACTGGAAGATCACCCTGTGGTCAGACAAGCTGCAACTTCTCTATATGAGAAACATCCATCAGTCAGCTCAGTCTACCAGCTGGATCAGAGCCACAGGCTCAAACTGATTCATGGTGAATCCACCCCTTTGTCTGCAGACAGCAGGCTGGTGCTGGTCGGCCACGGGGCCCGAGATGGCTCTGGAGAGATGAGACTGGCGGGGTTCACACCCGAAGACGTGAGCAGAATCGTTCAGAGGACCTCCAGGGTCAGCGACACCATCAAAACTACCAGTGTGGTGGGATGTGAGGTCGGATCAGACCCAAATTTCATCAAAACTGTGCTGAAGGAGCTCCGGACCGCCGGCATCAAAACCAAGCTGCATGCGAGGAATGCTGTGCTCCAAGTTCGACACACCGGAGAGAAAATCACCCAAAATCTCTCTCCAGATGGAGTGCAGTGGAAACATAAAGATGACAGCAAGAAAGTGGTTGCAACTCTGGATCGGAATGGAGAGGTCGTCATCAGAAATGAGGCTGGTAGTAAAGGAGAAGCAGTTTTTACTAATGAACGGAACTTTCTTGTTAAACCAAAGAAAGGCAGACAAAACAAAAACCAAGGAGCCCAAGCCAACGTCGACACAAACATCTGGCCAGAAGAACCAAGGAGATTTGTTAACCCGGACATTTTTGTGGGGGGCAACAAGCATGAAGTCTACCAAAGAAAGAATTACATGGAAGAACTTGAGGGACTGACCTGGGCTCTTTTTCATCCTGATCAACCACCTCCAAGGAAAATCACTCTCAACAACAACCAACCACTGAGAGAACAATTCACAATATCAGAAAGAGACGGGAACAATATTAGATGGATGGACAATGAGGAACAAATAAGACGAGTCCTTGAAGAATGTCATGAGGTCAGATCAGGAGAAGATGTTCGAAATGCTATTCGTCACTACGCAAAGAACAAAGAAAACAAAGTCACCTACGTGATGGTCGATGACTGGATCCTGAAGATTGATCCTGAAAGTCTTTATGCATTTCCAGTTGGAAAGAAACTTGACAACAATCAAATGGGAAACAACAAAAGAATTAAGGAAGTGAGAGGGTATATAGAGGGACAGGTTGGCAGAGAAAGCTACACCGCCATGAGAGGAGCAATTATGAAAAAAGGAGAGTATGTTGAATTTGTAAGATCTATCTTTCAGGGAGAGCGACTTGGACTCCCAGCAGCCACCGAGGCCTGGTACGCCACATATTTCACTGCATCCATCATTTGTGAATCTGCCAGAAACTTCCGGACACTCCCTCTAACTCTTATGGGTCTTGAATTGACCAAAAACTTTGATGAAACAGGAAGGAGCTTCTTTTTTGAGGACCATCCAATGGCAAGAGGAGGAAGCTGGGTTAACGGAGACAAACGAGGATTCAGTGGTGCAGCAGATTCTGGAGATTCAAGTAAACTGAACAACCTGAAAGAAGTGGCAAACCTGGAAATGGACTTTTTCACAAAGTGGATGCAAACTGTTGATCAGAATAAAGTCCTTGGTTCAATGAGAGAACTCGCACAAAAATACAAGGTCTTCAGAGATGATGCTCCTCAGTCCTTCACAGAGGATTATTACAAATTCAGAGAAATGATTGAGGCACAACAACCAAAAGCATCTGGATCACTGGGCGGTCATGGGGATGGCTATGTGACACTACAAGATTTAAACTCTGCTTTAGAATTAGAGAGTTCCTTCAAACACAAGTCCTATTTCTCCAGAGCCTCCGCGTCGATAACCGAGGAGATTCGCGTGAAGCTGACAGAAAAATACGGTGAAAATCTGGCAAAGTGGCGTGTGAAAGAAGGAACAGCCAAAATAGAAAATGGAGAGTTTGCATGTAAGCTTGTCCCTGAGGCAGCTGATGCTCAGCCAATAGAATTCAGGACGGAGTTATCTGCAGAGAGCAGACAGTACAATGAGAAGATGCTGAAGAGCATCAACACAGCAGTTGGAGACATGGAGACTCACAGCTCCAAACCTTCCCACCAAGTCAACAAAAACGTGGAGCACATTGGAAACGCTGTTGGAGTTCTGGGTCTCATGCTGGGGTTGGATGGAGCCATCACTGCCTTTGAACATGGACAAGTCAAAGCCGGCGTGGTGGGAACTTTACAAACAGCACATGGACTAGCGGCCATGGCCACAGCTGTTGTTGCAAAACAAGCTTTGTCCACAGAGACGAGAATCGGCCAAGCTGCAGCCGCCATCATGAAGAGCCCTGCAATGAGGAGAGCAATGATAGTTCTACCCATCGTGGGCATTGGATTTGGGGTTTACAGTTTAGTTGAAGATTTTAGGAGAAATGACTCTCTGAGATACATTGATGCTGCATTAGATGCTACCATGATTGCTTTAGATATCGTAACCCTTGTCCAGCCTGAGCTCGCACCTATTTTAATCCCAATCAGTCTGGCTCTGTCCGTCGTCCGGCTCGTCATTGACGATGTTTATGTGGCCATCAAGAGTGAACTGGACAGACTCCCAGCTAACGCCGGAATCCTGCAAAGAATTGGTGCCGCACTTGACGGTTTCGACAGAGGTTTAATGCATTTTGAAATTCGTGTGGCAAGTCTGTTTTATAATTGGGGTTATGAAGAAATTGAGAATGGACGAAGACTTGTAGAACAGATTTCAGATCATCACGACTATTACCAAATCTTAACGCAGAATGGAAGGACTGCCATTGACTTCACGAATGGTTCTGCCTCCTGGAATGGAGGAGGTATCGACTTCTGCCTTGCTGACCAGGATCCATCCAAACTCTGCATGGACTATTTTGTTTCCAGTGAAAACCGTTTTGGGAAGAATTGCTGGGACATCTATACCAGTGGAAGTAAAGACATTGTTCTCGGTCTGGGACAATCACATAGTTTACAGTACAAAACTGTAATGAAAAGATTCTGCATTGTTATACCAGCGGGCTCTGTGAGAGTGGTTTCAGGCTATGAAACTGTATCCAATACAAGGTATGGAAACTACAGGGGAAACAGGGATTCAAATAATTTCTTTGCAGTTCAGAAATCAAAAGACCAACAAATCATGGAACTCTTGCTGAGTTACTACTACAATCTTTATGGAGAACCAGGTGATGACATTTTCTTCCTTGGTCCACAGAGAAGTTATGTTGAAGGTGCTGCTGGGAAAGACACGTATATTATTCCCAAAAACGGAGGAAAAACCGTCATTAACAACTACGACCCTGCCAAAGAATCAGACACGCTTCGTTTCAGGGTGGACTACAGCCATATCTCTGTGTCCAAATCTGGAAACCATGTAGTGCTGAGATATGAGGGCAGCCATACAGTGATGATCCAGAACTGGTTTTCAGGGGAGCTGTATCGTCACATGACCATGCTGTCAGAAGACGGAGTCTTATTTGAGGTCTCCTCCGCTGTAGTTTCCAAAGTCCGGCTGGTGGCCAGAGGGATCAACAAGATGTTCTCCAAAAGCGGTCAGACCGTCAAAGCTTCACAACCTCTTTTACAAACAGTAACAAACATCCTGGGATCTCCGTTTGATGACGTACTCATTGGAAATAAAGAAAACAACCTGATAGATGGAGGAGGAGGGAGAGACCTGTTGATTGGCGGTGAAGGAGAAGACATATACATGGTGACGGGCCGACAGCAGTCCACAGTGTTTGTTGAAAATTACTCCACAGACAATAAAACAGACCTGCTGATAATAGAAGCTGCTCTTCATGCTGTCACAGTGACTGTACGAGGGGCCGATGCTCTTCTGTCAGCTGTCCAGGACAACGTGGTCTTCAGCGTGACCATAAAGAACTGGTTCAGGTCTTCAGCAGACAGACACTTGCTCATCGTCACCAAGGATCTGATCACTTCCTCAATCTCAGAAAACAAGGTCGACTGCCAGCAGAGGGACGTCTTCAGCAGATGCCTGAAGAGTCACAGCATGGACTACAGCCACTCCACCTCCGCTCTGAAGGTGGACCTTCAGGAGGACGAGGCTTTAAACAGCGTGACGGAGGTCCGCGGGTCAAACTTAGACGACGTCATCAAAGGAAACAAGGAACACAACGTCATCTACCCAGGAAGTGGAAACGATTTCATGGAGGGTCGAGGAGGAGAGGACTGGTACATCATCACACCAAGTCCAGGTTCAGGAGGAAAAACCATCAACAACCTGTCACCAGATCTGGACGTGGACCTTCTCTTCTTGAAGGAGGAATACAAGAATTTAAGATGTAGCTGTCAGGGACGGAGCATCGTCTTAGAGGTAAGAGGCTCAAAAGCTGTTACTTTGCTAAACTGGTTTGTTTCAAAGAATCATCAGCACCTGCAGATCAAAACCAGCGACGGCGTCACAGCTGGACTGAAGACCGACATGAGCAGCTGTGGAGAGGAGTTACTGTTACCTTCAACCGTTGATTACAGAAACCAGCAACCCGAGACACTTCCATCATTCCACACTCACCTGCTGGTACTGTATCCTGTTTCCTGTTACAGATACAGAAGCTCACACTCACAGGACAAAATGCTCTGTGGCAAAGCTGGCAAAGTGATGAGAATGGAGGAGGTGCAGTCAGTCCGAGAAATGTATGGCTCCTCAGGTTTTGACATCATGGTGGGAAATACCAAGGAGAATGTGCTGGATCCGTACACAGGGGGAGGACTGATGTGTGGGGGGGAAGGAAAAGACACTTACATCATCAAACATGGGTATGGAAAGGACATCATGATCGATAACTTTGCTCAAGATGAAAGTATTGACACTGTGCTGGTGGACATGGATTACCTTAACAGTGGACAAGTCCTGTTGAACTCAACGGATGAGGATCTGAATGTAGCAATCGTGGCAAAAGAAGAAACCTTAACTTTCAGTCTGCTCAACTTTCACAGGAACTCCAAACACCAGCACCTGCAGTTCCAGAGCTCTGACGGGGTGCATTTCAAACTCAAAGCACTCAATGCCACACTTCCTCTCTTTGAGACAGAAGCTTTCAAAGTCACCCTGAAACAGTCTCAGGTGGACTGCCACTTGGACCTTGGCTCTCAGAGAAACCTGTCCAAGGTCCACACCGTGCAAGGCTGTCCTTCCCAGTCCAATCTGATAGTCGGGAACCGTCAGGACAACGCTCTGATTGGTGGATGGCAGGATGATATACTGGATGGAGGGGACGGAGACGACTCTCTGATCGGAGGACGAGGAAGTGACTTGTTGATTGGCGGGCTGGGGGACGACACCCTTTATGGAGGCGATGGAGACGACACACTGATGGGGAACTCTGGCTGGGATGTCTTCGTTCCTGGAGCAGGGGCGGATGTGATGGACGGAGGTCCTGGCAGAGACACGGTGGTGTACCACGGTGACCATCAGAAGAGGGAAGGGGTTTACGTCAACCTGCTGACCGGACAGGGCCGCCACGCCGACGCTGAGGGCGACGTGTTGAAGGACGTGGAGACCGTCATCGGCACCATCTACTCCGACCTTCTGGTGTCCGGTTACGAAAGTTCCCTTCTGAAAGGCTCCGACGGAAACGACGTGTTGGTGTCCACTGGGGAAGACTACCTGGCTGGAGGCGACGGAAACGACGTTTACATGCTGGCTTTCAAAGACGCTTCAGTCACGATTGACAACTGTGCTAAAGACGACGCTGTGGATATCCTGTACCTGAGCTCACACTCAGAACTCATGTTTGACTGCCGACTCCTGCCGGACGGAGTCCTCCTGGACTTCTACGGACCGAACCAAAGAGCCAGAGTTACTGTGAAAGGCTGGAGCAGCGACGGTCATGAATGTGGTCATTTGGTGGTGGTGTTCAGAGGAGAGGAGGCGTCGGTGGACACTCTGCTGCAGCTGTGTCGCTTCAAGACGGAAGTCTGTAATGACCTTAACCTCTCTGACAGGAGCTCAAAGACAGCTCTGACGAGGAGTCACATCCTGAAGGAGAAGATCTTCGGAAGCTATCTGTTGAGCGTTTTTCCTTTTGCAGAATTCTTAACTCTTGGATGCATGACCCAGCAATGCCTGCACTCTTCCATGAGTGGGGTCAAAAGTCACCCATAGCAGAGGGAACTTATTTTCAACAGGGGGTGCTGAGAAAAAAATGGGGGGGTGGGACCAGACACATGCATGCACACACGCACACACACACACACACACACACACACACACACACACACACACACACACACACACACACACACACACGTACCAGGCCTGTGTGTGAGATGCTCTTGTGCTGACCGTGTTGCTGACCAGCAACTATACATTAAAATCATCACAAAATTGCCGACTGCTCAGCGGCAAAATAAAAAACAATTCAAAACAATTCAGCAGTTGATAAATCATGTCTATTGACGGCACGGCGGCAAAATCATAGTGAAGCAGTGTTTTTACCTTGTGCTGCAGCCTGCTGTCAGAACTCTCCAAATGTGCTTTTGCGCTCTTGGCCGGGCAGTTCCCACTACTAATGTGTCATGGTCAAAATAAATGGCTCTCAGACCAGTTCCAGCTCTGTTCTCAGTTCCGTCATTCGTCCAGGAGATGGCGCCTTCAGGCGTCCAGGTGTTGGCAGCGTCAGACAGACCAGTCCTTGAGGAGGAGGCTGGGAGTCCAGCGGAGTGGAGGTCATGGTGGTTGGACGTGTCCCCGTCCGTTTCTTCACACACCCTTTCCAGTCTGAGTCAAAGAGAGCAGACGGCACAGAGACACATGCATCAGCAGGGAGACCTCCTCATGTCCCTCATCATGTCTTCTGTCCCTGAGCAGCTTTCTGCTTCTCTGGTCCAACCTCACTACTCAGTTCTTCCTGTTTTCCCAGGAAACACTACTGCAGAGCCACCGACTGTCTCAGAGGTCCTGCTCGTCAATCAATCAATCAATCAATCAATTTATTTTTGTATAGCCCAGTATCTCAACAACAGTTGCCTCAGAGGCTTCAAGATGTTACATTGGTTGGTAAAAATAAAAACAGTGAATAAGCATAATGTTAATATGTCAAATTCACAGTAGCGAGACAAAACGAAGCAACCACCGCCTTAGACCCTCACATCCGGCAAGACAAAACTCCAGAAACCCAGTGGGAGAAGAAGAAATCTTGGGGTGAACCACACTATGGAGGGATCCCTCTCCCAGGGACGGACAGCTTTGGCAACAGCTAGCATGAGACAATAAGAAGTAAAGCCTCGGACTATGTTGAGGACAGTCCGTTGGACGGTCCAGCACAGGAACTACGGATCCCAGAGGTAGAACCGAAGCCAGCAGGACCGACAGGAGTGTCCTCCCGGTCCGGACGGAGCTTGTTCGTAGGCCCTCGTAATAGTGGAGTCAGCAACTGAAACTGGAGAAGACTCCCCCTCGAAGGGGGGGACAACAGGTGAAAAGCAATGAACGGACTAAAGGGAATAACATTCAGACATTAGAGGACAGGGCTCAGTGCACCGTACTTCCCACAGCATTCTAGCTCCTAGAGCAGCTTTGTGAATAGTTTAGTATTTAAACTAGTATTTAGTTAGTATAGTTTAGATAGTTTAGTTTAGTTTAATTTAGTTTGGTTTAGTTTGGTTTAGTTTGGTTTAGTTTGGTTTAGTTTAGTTTAGAATCCCTAGCTGACCTGATCATAGGCTGCATTGAAGAGAAACGTCTTGAGCCTAACCTTAAATGTGGAGTCTGGTCTACTTTTTTTCTTTTTCATTTCTGAGAACTTATATGTTTTGTGGCTCCTGATTTAGTTTGTGAAGACCCAGTCACGGACACGCAGAGTGATGCCGGGCGCAATGCATGACTGAAAATGAGCCTCTGAAGGCCTCAGTCTGCTCCCCCGTCGCTGCGACGTCGTTCCTATGGCGTCTGCGCCGCGCCCTACGTCAGGGCTACGCTAGGGCTTGACGCACACCTCCCAAAAATCCTGACTTCGTGTCGAGGCAACGCGTGGTGACGTGAACGTCGAGGGCTGTGATTGGTCCGCTTTCGCGTTGTTTATAGAATGAAGTAGAACTCACCCCGAATGCTTTTCTGATCTGAACAGTTCTTCGGGAGAAATTTAGATCCAAAATTGAGCGGCGCACATCCCTACACTGTCAGCAGACGGGGCTAGGCGTGTAGCCGCTCCTAAAGCGACTTTAATCGTTCAAAAACTCATTAGTTTCACCAACATTTCATCACGGTCCGCTCAGCCTCTCCTCCACCACAGCCCGGTGTCGCCAGATATGTCATATATGCTGATATATGTTCGGTAAGAAGTGCAGCGTGTCTAGATATCTATGTCTATAGATCTATGTCTAGGTCAGGGGTCAGCAAGCCAATGTGTTCAAAGAGCCATATTGGAGCAAAAAAGCACAAAACAAATCTGTCTGAAGCCGCAAAAAATTATAAGTCTTATATAAGCCTTATATGAAGGCAACACAGCTGTAAGTGTATATTAGCTATATTAGCCTACTATCAAAATGAGTACGTTAGCTGCAAATACATAATGAGCATCATGACTGAATGTTATTTTCCATCCTGGAGAGAAAGAAACACCACATGACGACCCTGCTGTACCAGACTTGGTGCTTTAAGTTTAACTTCCATTACAATATTAATGTATTATGTTTTGTCACGTTGATGAAATTATAGAAATACAATCAAAGAAATCTAATTGTTGGTTTCATTTTTATTTTGTGGATTTGAAAAAAAAAAATGGAATGTACCTATTATTAATAGGCCTCCTGTCAGACCTTCCCATGGAAGTAAAGTGCAATCCTCTTCTCTTTTCCCATCATCTGGGTAACAGTGCAATAAAACACCTGCAGTTAAAACAGTCTGCAACTGTACAAATACAACAGCAGCCTTTTGAAAAGGTAAATCGGTTACACACAATGAAAATAAGCTGTTTAATTTTGATTTCAGTGCATTTCTGTGCATTC
Organism: Salarias fasciatus; assembly: GCF_902148845.1. Lineage (NCBI taxonomy): Eukaryota > Metazoa > Chordata > Actinopteri > Blenniiformes > Blenniidae > Salarias > Salarias fasciatus. The sequence continues at coordinate 39,075,363 of NC_043745.1, read as the reverse complement.
TGCAAATGCAAAGTTAGGCAGCCTGAAGTCAGTGCAAATGAATAAAATGCAGAAGAATCCTTTTCTATTTTCCCACTGATGGCGGCAACAGACACAAATGAACAGGCCACAATTACAAACGAGTAAAACAGCCTGCAATTAAAAGGCAGCTTACTTAAAAAAGTAAACCACAGTAGAAAAGCTTTCTGAATATGTAAAGCATATTCAATTCAATCTTTGCTTAATCCGGTATTTCCGTTGCTTCATGTAATGTTCATTAACATGCACTGTCCCGTCGATAAATGACCTTCCAGTATTTCAGTTGGCATTCAGGACTGTCTGTCTCTGAAGACTGTCTCCGAAGACTCCCTGTCTGACATTGGAGCTCCTCAACCTCGCTGACAGCTAAATCCAGCACGGCCGCCTCGTTGGTGGCGGAGCAAGCTACCTCCAGCCTTACATCCTCTTCAAGGTCTAAAGGGGAGGATCTGGCCGCTCTCTCCGCTCCCAAACGCCCGGTCGTGGAGCAGGAATCAAAGCATTGTTCCAGTCAAACAGGACAGGGACGGCCCCTCCTCTGAACATACGGCGGCCTTGTGGGGCTGAGGGCTGGGTGACATCCACCGATTCAAAACGACGGAAACAAACTCTGGTGTGCTGCGTCACGACAAATTTGTCTCTTCTAATATCAATTAGCCATTTTCTTCATTGTTCGGGATCGATCGGAAATGTAAAAAAACTTATAGCAGAATTACACCGGGCTGAAGGAGAACATCTTGGAACACAGCAGTGGCAGCTTGTCGTGCTGTCTTGTCTCCGTTGGAAAGTAAATTTAGTTTTCTTCGATGTCATATTGTACACACCAACTGTGCTACAAATAATAAACAAACGAAGAAACGTCGATTTTACACGAAACACTATAATCTGTGATCACTTGGAGATCGAAGTCGAAAGGAGGGCGTCCATAGAGAGCGTCCACTGCAAACGGAAGTTTTTGTGCGGTCTGAGATTTCAGCGGAAATGACGTCACGTCAGTGTTAATGTTGTCAACGAAAACTTAAACGAAAACTATTCGTTGACGACCCGACTAATTTGTGACGAGAACGTAAATTTAATAAGTAATGAAAACAAAAACTAAAACAAAATCTCTGAACATCATGAACTGACGAGTAAAAATGTGATGAAAAAGCTGCCGCTGGCCGTCGGACACGCGGGGTCACAACCGTCCTCACGCCGGGCTCACCGGCTCCGGTCCGGCTCCGGTCCGGCTCCGGTCCGGCTCCGATACGGAGACGCAGCACCGCAGCAGCACTGCTGTTTGTTGTGCTTCGCTTTTTCTTCTTCTTCTGTGATGTTGTGCGGCAGCTTGCATCCCGTTGGTTGCATTACCGCCACCTGCTGGTCATTATGATTGGAGCTTTTTCCCTGCAGGCTGTCATTTGTTGAAAGAATTTACAGAAAGAATCTGAAGTTCATATATTTAAATTTTTTCCAACAAGCCTTAGATTTTCATATTTATGATACAAGAGTTATATGATACATTCTAAATTTAAATATCTAAACATAATTAAAGATATGCTGACAGTGGAGTTTTTACAACCGTGACACGTGTCCTTTTGCACTTCTGCTATACTGTGGTTTTATGTTGTGTTGTTTTAATGTGTGTATGTATGTTGATGTAGCAGTTTGCACTTTGCCCAAGACAAATTTCCTACTGAGACAATAAAGTTATCTATCTATCTATCTATCTGTCTAATTTACTACAGTATGTAGCGGGTCCCAGCTTGGGCTCCGCAGGCAGATATATAGAAAACCGGCTGAACGGAGTGCCCTGTAAATAGTGAAAAGATTCCACAGGAATCAGCACACGACACATCTGTTGCTCCTTCTCCATTCATTCGGATTGTGTTTATTTACATTTTCATTTTTACTTTAACTGCATTAAAGAACTCTTTTCTGTTATCTTGTCTGCTCTGCATCAGCATATGCAAAATCCACATTTGGATAACATGAAGCCATATATTCTTCTTAAACATAAACTTATCAAAAGTCAGTCAAAACCAAAATACACATCTTCTCTTTAAATCACATTTTCTTCCATCAATCATGTCAGTACTTAGACTCAAACACTTTTTACATCTTTGTTCACTCATGAAAAGAGTATTTTTGTAATAAGGATACAGTTTATAAGTCACAACTTGATTAAACAGAATGAATCTCATTTGCAGTTTTTTTAACACAGAGAACAATTACAAACATGGATACCTCTTCACTTGGCGCCAGATTCCCAGAACTGAATTCACCATCAAACATTAACATGTGCTGCCCAATGAAGCCATAACGTATCTAAAACTATGAATTGATATGAATTGATTGTCTTTTTTAACATTTTTACTCACACACAACTATCTTACACACACCGAAATAAACCTCAAATGCCCCGGAGCCACAAATGAAGAAATAAAGAAAGAGTTTATACAGATATGGCGGCCGCCATTTTCTCACTGCGGGCCGTCAAATTAAACCGTTTCCACAAATAACATATTTCTTACTGACTGAACACATATTACCAGGGATCTACATGACTTTACAAACATCTGTGATTATATAGACAGTGGGTAACTGACCTGTAAATAGTGAAAAGATTCCACAGGAATCAGCACACGACACATCTGTTGCTCCTTCTCCATTCATTCGGATTGTGACCGTTCGTTGCTCTGCACCGCTAAAATGGTCACTGAATGAATGCTCCCAGACGGTGCTGCCACCTTGTGTCCTTTCGGAGAACAGCATGTGATGCACTTCCATTTGTCTTTTAATAATCACCCGGAATACAGAAAAAATGACATTTTAACAGTGAAATAAACAGAAAGCAATAACCTCAACAAAACATTTCTTTTGTGAGTATCACATCCACCCCGACAAACAAAAATGGCTCCGGACATTTGTTACAACCAAAGAAAACTCTCATTTCTTCCTTTTTTTTCTTTTTCCTCTAATAAACTGGTGTGGTGTGTGGCATGTAATATGTGTACGGTATGTACATTTGTGGCATGTAATGAGCAGGTAGGACGAAATGCCTAGTCATGTGTGACATGAAAGGTAGGGGAGCTGAGGTAATCTGTGAGGAAACGGAGTTCACATGGGTTTGTAGTGAAGGCTGGCCCAGCGACTCGTAAGTGAACACCGGCCTCGGTTTCCTCTCTCTGGCTGACCTTCTAACCTCTCTGTGTGCCTCTCCTGCAGGCCAAGTAGTAGGAGAATAACTTGATCTTCTCTCTTGTTCTTGTTCAGCATCAGCATGTTCATTTGGCTGTGAGTCATCCACGACTGATTCCACTTCTCTGTCCCCTGACTTCCATTTATCTGGTTTTACAGGCATGTTTCGTTCGTCCTCCATTTCAGGTAGGTTTGTGGCATTCATGAGTGTATTGTCTCTTTCAGATGTTTCTCGTTCGTCTGGTAAGTATGTGTTGACAGGGTCGGTTTCTCTCATGGGTAATGTCTCTGGACTGTCATTGAGGGCCATGGTAGGTCTCCTTGGAGACTGATCAAGCACTGCTGCAGGAGATGGTTTAGAGATCAAACCTTCTTCTCTCTCTGAGGCCACTGAACTGTCTTGTCCAGTTTCACCATTCTCCATCCTGACCACAGGTGTTCTCAGCCAATAACCTCCTGTCCACTCATCGTCATCATCAGTGTCCAGCAGTCCATTATTGTCAGCAGAGCTTGCACTCAGTTGAGGTTGTTTTTGTCTCTGACGGGGTGTTAAGACAGTGTCAGCTGACTGTGCTGGACTCTCAACAGGCAAGTCATTTACTAACAGCAGCAAGTTTCTGTGCATGGTTCTGTTTCTCGCACTCGGGTCTCCCTCAGGATGAATGACATACACGGGATTGTCTGAGATTTGCTCTTTCACCACGTAAATCCTCTTCTCCCAGTATGAGCGCAGCTTACCGGGTCCACCTCGCTCACCCATGTTTCGAACCAGTACTCGATCTCCTGGTTTGAGTACCACGCCCCTCACCTTTTGATCATAGTAGGACTTGTTCTTCTCACTTGATGACAGGCTGGATTTGTTTGCAATCTTGTACGCCTCTGTCATCCTCTTGGACCATTTCTCAACGTATCTCTTGTGTGTCACTGGTTCTGCGTTTCCCAGTAATCCAAACAAGAGATCCACTGGTAGACGGGGGTGTTGCCCATACAGCAGGTAATGAGGTGAGTATCCCGTGGCCTCATGGCGAGTACAGTTATATGCGTGTATCATTTGAGGTAAGTGTTCCTTCCATCTCTCCTTTTCCCTGTCTGTTAGTGTCCGTAACATTTGTAGCAGTGTGCGGTTGAACCGCTCAGCAGGGTTACATTGTGGGTGGTATGGGGATGTTCGTGAGTGTCCAACCCCTGACAGCCGTCCAAGGGTGCGGAACAGACCATTCTCGAATTCACGCCCCTGATCATGGTGGAGACGATTCGGATACCCAAAGCGAGGTATGTAGTCGTTGTAGATCCGTTCAGCTGCAGTTTGTCCAGACTTATTTTTGGTTGGGTAAGCCTGAGCAAATCTGGTAAAATGGTCGATTACTACCAGAATATACTCGAAGCCTCCTTTGCTTTTCTCCAGATGTAAGTAGTCAATACAGACCAGATCGAGAGGGGAAGCAGAGGTCAGGCCACCCATTGGTGCACGTACATGTGTTGTGGGTTTCTTTTGTTTGATGCAACTGCACTTTCTTGTAACATACTCCTCTATACATCTCTTCATGTGTGGCCAATAGAAACGTTCTCTGGCGAGATGCAGAACACGTTCTGTGCCAACGTGTCCCATGTTGTCATGGAGATGTTTGAGGGCAACTGACTGATACTTGCTGGGCAGGACAAGCTGTTTTCTCTCTGGTGTTTTACGGTGCAGAACTCCATTCTCTAAGTGGAGTTGGTTCCACTCATGAAAGAGTTTGCGAGTGAGCCCACTCATTGACCTTTTGACCTCATCAGTGATCACACAATTTGACTCTTTCAGTCTTATTATCTCACCTATCCCAGGATCATCTCGTTGGGCTTTTGCGAGCTCTTCTTGACTTATTTCGGGCAAGAGTGAATGCGGCTGTGGCAGTACATCAGCAGAGGTGGTGTAAAGTGCAGCTAGCCATGCTACATCTTTCTTCTGGGCTGCTCTACCACCTTCCCAAGTCGCATGCAGCACATCATGAGACAGCTCCTCAGTGCATGTCACTACATAGTTGTCAATGTCAAGTGGAATGCGGGAGAGCGTGTCGGCGTCGATATTGTTTTTTCCAGGTCTGTATTTGATGTTGAAGTGGAACTCTGACAATTCACCGACCCAGCGGTGTCCAACTGCATTGAGTTTGGCAGTGCTCATGACGTAGGTGAGTGGGTTGTTGTCAGTGTAGATGGTGAAATGAGGCGCGTAAAAGAGATAATCTCTGAATTTTTCGCACACAGCCCACTTCAAAGCCAGGAACTCAAGTTTTCCACTGTGGAGTCGGTAGTTCCTTTCAGCAGGTGTCAGAGTTCGTGATCCATATCCTATGACTCGCATTTTTCCACTCTGTCGCTGATAGAGGATTGCGCCAAGCCCTTTCTCTGATGCGTCCGTGTGTAGGACGAATGGTTCTTCAAAGTTGGGGTATGCGAGGATTGGGGGGTTGGTCAGCATATTGACAAGCCTTTCCAAGGTGTTTTGATGTTCTGCCTCCCACTTGATGGGTGTTCTGGATGGGAGTTGTGGACCCTTGGACTTACTGGGATGTGAAAGAGGCTGGGCCATGGAGGACTTAACTTGGAGCAGCTCATACAATGGTTTTGCTATTTTTGCAAAATCCTGTATGTAGGAGCGGTAATAACTCAAGAAGCCGAGAACCCGTCGGAGGTCACCAACTGTTTGGGGTGTTTTGGTCTTCAAAGCCATCACTGCCTCGAGGTCTTTGGGGTCAATTCGAACTCCCTCGGCTGACACCAAGCGTCCCACATAGCGAACCTCCTTCTGGAACATCTCGCACTTTTCTGCCCGTAGCTTCACCCCATGGTGCTGCAGCGCTTGGAGGACCTTGCGAATCACCTCCACGTGATCACTGAAGGATCTGGAGTAGCACAGTAGGTCATCCAGGTATGGAATGCAACACTCGTCTCTCAGAGGGCCCAGCATCTCCTCCATGCTCCTCTGAAAAGCTGCAGGTGCATTAGAGAGTCCAAACGGGATCCGTGTCCATTCGTAAAGCCCCCAGGGGGTGATGAAGGCGGTGACATGGCGTGACCCTTCTGCAATAAACCCCTGGTGGTAAGCCTTGCCTTGGTCAAGTATGCTGAACATTGAATACCCACCCAGAGTGTCAATCAAATCCTGTATTCGTGGCAGTGGGTGTCTGTCGGGCACGGTTTTTTTGGTTTAGGAGACGATAATCTATGCAAAGTCGAAGAGTACCGTCTTTCTTCCGCACGCATACAACTGGGGCCGAATAGGCAGACTTAGATTTCACTATCCACCCCTTTATGAGAAGATCTTGGATGTAATCCTTTACTTCTTTAAATAATGGTTTGGGAATGGATGTGTATGCTCTCTGCACAGGAACATCATCTTTGAGGTTGATCACCATTTGCAAATTTGGGATACAGCCAAGGTCATTTCCATCTCTTGCAAAGGCGTTTGATTCTTCATGGAGCATCTTTCTCACAATCTCCTGCTGTTCTTCCTCCAGATGATCGAGGTTTACAGGTGGATGCCACAGAGGTGGATCTGAGTTGCTGATTTGAGTGGCGGTGACCTGGCTGGCAGTTGTTGTAGGTGATGGTTTGTCCAGGACATCTGCCTCCACAACATTTTCAGCATGCTGCAGAAACCCAAGAGCTGTTTTTCGTGGTATGGTAATGTCATGATTGGTATTGTTACCAACTGGGATGGCGACATAAGGCTTTGCTGGATTCTGGATTTCAACCAAACCTGGCCCCAGATCCCACTGTCCAGACAACAGCGTGTCTTCATCTGTCTCGAACAATACCAACTGGGTAGAGACGTCCATGTTCAACGGAACCCGACACTTCACCCACGACACCTGACCAGCTGGGAGCACGATATCCTTGGCACCTGTTCTTAAGCGTCCCTGTTGCATGACTGGTTTTGTTGTTTGAATAAGGTTAACGAGAGTTTCGGCGGTTTCGTTAGGAACAGACATAGCATTGCTAAGAAGACTAGCAAGTACTGGCATTATCCTCTCTGGTTGTCCACAAACTAACACTTCCAAAACATTAAAGCCAATCAATGGCCTATCCATGGGGTAGCTGCTGATGAGGAATGGGACGCTGATGGACAGATTGGGGTCCAAATTCCCTGGTAAGTTCACTGTAATAGCTACCCACCCATCGTATGGAATGAGACCACCATTTGCTGCACTAACCTTTAGTTCCTCCTCCCCTAAGATCTCTGAAACAGGGTGAATACTGAGGTCAGGTAAGTACTCATTTTTCCAGGCACGGCTCACTATGCTGACTTGTGACCCAGTGTCAAGCAAGGAAGTGACTGCTAAGCCATTCAGATAGCTCTGAACAAGGGCTTTTTTTCCAATCAGGCCAGCAACAGCTTCAACTTTGGCTACACGCAGTGACTGGGGAGAGGTCTGATCTGCTTGCTTACAGTGACTTTGTGTGCTTGTTATTGTTGGAGTTGGGGGTGAGAGAGGGCATGTTTTGTCCTTTCCTCTCTCACTTTCTGGTCGGGACTTATTTTCAGACTCGGTCACTAGATGTCCCTCTCCAGTGGCCGACTGGAGTTTCCCCGCCTCTTTGATCGTTGGAGACAACCCACTGCACGGTGTCCTTCCTCACCACATGTGAAACAGTGCTTACAGTCCTGTCTGCCCTGTTCCACGCAGCTTGGACAACCATAGGGTTTCCCGCGTTTAGACTGTGACCGACTTTGACTGGACTGGCGTGCATCATGAGTTGCCTGGGAGTTTTGTTTTTGCATGTTCTCAACCAGTCTGGTGAGTTCCTCCACTTTGGTTGTGAGGTCTCTCAGGGGGTCTGGTGCTGTTGGTTTTGGCTTAGACTCAACGCGCTCCGCTTTGGTGCTAGGTTTCATTGCCAAATCAGACTCCAGCTGTGCAGAGTGGGTATTTGTTACAGTCTGCCGGCGGAAGGAGCCAAGTCTTTTCATTCTCTCATTTTCTTCACTGGTGATTTTCATCACATGACGAAGAATCATCTCATCAGTGATCCCCCTGTTTGTCAACAAAGGTTTGAGCTCTCTGCGTATGTCAGTATGTTTGTGTCCAAAGCCTTGGTACACTGTATGCAGGAAAACATCTTGCACTGTAGCTGCAGAGTATTTAATGTCAGTGTCAGTCAGTTTCGATGTCAGTAAGATGCGTTGCTTTAATCCAATCAAACGATAGAGAAACTGCTGTGGTGTCTCATTCTCTTCTTGTTTTGTACACATCAGTTCTTGAAACAACTCTGTGCTGTTTTTTTCTCTTAGGTGGGTCTGGAGAAACCCCTTGAGTTCAGTCACTGTCATGTCGTCTTTGTTTATCAACATTTCTTTGAATATGCCTGGTCTTATGATTTTCAGTACACCACGAACAATCTCTGAGTCTGAGAATCCTTCTCTGATTCCATCATCAAGTTGCCTGCAAACATTATTGTAGCTGATGTCTGAGGACTGATCAGCAATCTGACCGCCTTGCACTTTGAACTCTCTCCGAGGGAGGTAACTGAGTTCTCTTAATGACACCATCCCCTCACGAGCTGACTGAACGGCAGGCTCACCCGCTGGCTTTTCTCCTGACTGACTGACAAGAACTGAAGATGGGGGAATATGTGTCTGTGGCGGTGAAGCATGTGCTGGCATACATTGCATGAGTTTCTTGCTCAGCTCTTCGTAGTTAGCGAGTACTTTAAGTAACTCAGTGTTTGCTGTATCAGGTGCATTTGTGGCCTGAGCTGAGCCTGAATCTGGTACTGCGCTACCCATAGGTGAGGTAGGACTGACTGAACCACCAGGAAAATCAACATGGTCATCAAGCTTACCAACACTCTGCCCAGCATATAACCCAGAATCACCCTTTACAGTAAGCAGTGACAGATCATCTTTGCGACATTTCACTAAATCATCAATAGCATCTCTTAACATCAGTAAATGAGCCATTCCCTCATCCTCTGTTTCAAGTAGCTGCTTACTGTACATGTACGAGTTAATGTGATCGTAGTACTTCTCTGAATCTCCCTCGACGAACTCTGACTGGTCCACATCCGACCCCGTGTCCACCGCTCTGGTGACTTGAAGAAGCTCTTCAGCTGATAAGGTAAGTAGGCGCTTCCTAATGTCCCAAACTAGGTTTTTCCTCTCACCGCTTGACATGATGGCTCCTCGTTCCCCAACGGCTGGCACACAGTTCGATGATGGTGCAGTTGAGTCTGGATTACAGTAGTCCACGATCACGATCTCCTCAGCTGGACACGGCTGGTTGGTGGCTGGATGATGCAACCCTCCCTCCTAGTGGCTGGGTAGTGTAGTCATCATTCGGCTCCCGATCCGATAGGTGGTGCCGAAGAATCCCGGACGAGCCCCCAAGAATCTGTAGCGGGTCCCAGCTTGGGCTCCGCAGGCAGATATATAGAAAACCGGCTGAACGGAGTGCCCTGTAAATAGTGAAAAGATTCCACAGGAATCAGCACACGACACATCTGTTGCTCCTTCTCCATTCATTCGGATTGTGTTTATTTACATTTTCATTTTTACTTTAACTGCATTAAAGAACTCTTTTCTGTTATCTTGTCTGCTCTGCATCAGCATATGCAAAATCCACATTTGGATAACATGAAGCCATATATTCTTCTTAAACATAAACTTATCAAAAGTCAGTCAAAACCAAAATACACATCTTCTCTTTAAATCACATTTTCTTCCATCAATCATGTCAGTACTTAGACTCAAACACTTTTTACATCTTTGTTCACTCATGAAAAGAGTATTTTTGTAATAAGGATACAGTTTATAAGTCACAACTTGATTAAACAGAATGAATCTCATTTGCAGTTTTTTAACACAGAGAACAATTACAAACATGGATACCTCTTCACTTGGCGCCAGATTCCCAGAACTGAATTCACCATCAAACATTAACATGTGCTGCCCAATGAAGCCATAACGTATCTAAAACTATGAATTGATATGAATTGATTGTCTTTTTTAACATTTTTACTCACACACAACTATCTTACACACACCGAAATAAACCTCAAATGCCCCGGAGCCACAAATGAAGAAATAAAGAAAGAGTTTATACAGATATGGCGGCCGCCATTTTCTCACTGCGGGCCGTCAAATTAAACCGTTTCCACAAATAACATATTTCTTACTGACTGAACACATATTACCAGGGATCTACATGACTTTACAAACATCTGTGATTATATAGACAGTGGGTAACTGACCTGTAAATAGTGAAAAGATTCCACAGGAATCAGCACACGACACATCTGTTGCTCCTTCTCCATTCATTCGGATTGTGACCGTTCGTTGCTCTGCACCGCTAAAATGGTCACTGAATGAATGCTCCCAGACGGTGCTGCCACCTTGTGTCCTTTCGGAGAACAGCATGTGATGCACTTCCATTTGTCTTTTAATAATCACCCGGAATACAGAAAAAATGACATTTTAACAGTGAAATAAACAGAAAGCAATAACCTCAACAAAACATTTCTTTTGTGAGTATCACATCCACCCCGACAAACAAAAATGGCTCCGGACATTTGTTACAACCAAAGAAAACTCTCATTTCTTCCTTTTTTTTCTTTTTCCTCTAATAAACTGGTGTGGTGTGTGGCATGTAATATGTGTACGGTATGTACATTTGTGGCATGTAATGAGCAGGTAGGACGAAATGCCTAGTCATGTGTGACATGAAAGGTAGGGGAGCTGAGGTAATCTGTGAGGAAACGGAGTTCACATGGGTTTGTAGTGAAGGCTGGCCCAGCGACTCGTAAGTGAACACCGGCCTCGGTTTCCTCTCTCTGGCTGACCTTCTAACCTCTCTGTGTGCCTCTCCTGCAGGCCAAGTAGTAGGAGAATAACTTGATCTTCTCTCTTGTTCTTGTTCAGCATCAGCATGTTCATTTGGCTGTGAGTCATCCACGACTGATTCCACTTCTCTGTCCCCTGACTTCCATTTATCTGGTTTTACAGGCATGTTTCGTTCGTCCTCCATTTCAGGTAGGTTTGTGGCATTCATGAGTGTATTGTCTCTTTCAGATGTTTCTCGTTCGTCTGGTAAGTATGTGTTGACAGGGTCGGTTTCTCTCATGGGTAATGTCTCTGGACTGTCATTGAGGGCCATGGTAGGTCTCCTTGGAGACTGATCAAGCACTGCTGCAGGAGATGGTTTAGAGATCAAACCTTCTTCTCTCTCTGAGGCCACTGAACTGTCTTGTCCAGTTTCACCATTCTCCATCCTGACCACAGGTGTTCTCAGCCAATAACCTCCTGTCCACTCATCGTCATCATCAGTGTCCAGCAGTCCATTATTGTCAGCAGAGCTTGCACTCAGTTGAGGTTGTTTTTGTCTCTGACGGGGTGTTAAGACAGTGTCAGCTGACTGTGCTGGACTCTCAACAGGCAAGTCATTTACTAACAGCAGCAAGTTTCTGTGCATGGTTCTGTTTCTCGCACTCGGGTCTCCCTCAGGATGAATGACATACACGGGATTGTCTGAGATTTGCTCTTTCACCACGTAAATCCTCTTCTCCCAGTATGAGCGCAGCTTACCGGGTCCACCTCGCTCACCCATGTTTCGAACCAGTACTCGATCTCCTGGTTTGAGTACCACGCCCCTCACCTTTTGATCATAGTAGGACTTGTTCTTCTCACTTGATGACAGGCTGGATTTGTTTGCAATCTTGTACGCCTCTGTCATCCTCTTGGACCATTTCTCAACGTATCTCTTGTGTGTCACTGGTTCTGCGTTTCCCAGTAATCCAAACAAGAGATCCACTGGTAGACGGGGGTGTTGCCCATACAGCAGGTAATGAGGTGAGTATCCCGTGGCCTCATGGCGAGTACAGTTATATGCGTGTATCATTTGAGGTAAGTGTTCCTTCCATCTCTCCTTTTCCCTGTCTGTTAGTGTCCGTAACATTTGTAGCAGTGTGCGGTTGAACCGCTCAGCAGGGTTACATTGTGGGTGGTATGGGGATGTTCGTGAGTGTCCAACCCCTGACAGCCGTCCAAGGGTGCGGAACAGACCATTCTCGAATTCACGCCCCTGATCATGGTGGAGACGATTCGGATACCCAAAGCGAGGTATGTAGTCGTTGTAGATCCGTTCAGCTGCAGTTTGTCCAGACTTATTTTTGGTTGGGTAAGCCTGAGCAAATCTGGTAAAATGGTCGATTACTACCAGAATATACTCGAAGCCTCCTTTGCTTTTCTCCAGATGTAAGTAGTCAATACAGACCAGATCGAGAGGGGAAGCAGAGGTCAGGCCACCCATTGGTGCACGTACATGTGTTGTGGGTTTCTTTTGTTTGATGCAACTGCACTTTCTTGTAACATACTCCTCTATACATCTCTTCATGTGTGGCCAATAGAAACGTTCTCTGGCGAGATGCAGAACACGTTCTGTGCCAACGTGTCCCATGTTGTCATGGAGATGTTTGAGGGCAACTGACTGATACTTGCTGGGCAGGACAAGCTGTTTTCTCTCTGGTGTTTTACGGTGCAGAACTCCATTCTCTAAGTGGAGTTGGTTCCACTCATGAAAGAGTTTGCGAGTGAGCCCACTCATTGACCTTTTGACCTCATCAGTGATCACACAATTTGACTCTTTCAGTCTTATTATCTCACCTATCCCAGGATCATCTCGTTGGGCTTTTGCGAGCTCTTCTTGACTTATTTCGGGCAAGAGTGAATGCGGCTGTGGCAGTACATCAGCAGAGGTGGTGTAAAGTGCAGCTAGCCATGCTACATCTTTCTTCTGGGCTGCTCTACCACCTTCCCAAGTCGCATGCAGCACATCATGAGACAGCTCCTCAGTGCATGTCACTACATAGTTGTCAATGTCAAGTGGAATGCGGGAGAGCGTGTCGGCGTCGATATTGTTTTTTCCAGGTCTGTATTTGATGTTGAAGTGGAACTCTGACAATTCACCGACCCAGCGGTGTCCAACTGCATTGAGTTTGGCAGTGCTCATGACGTAGGTGAGTGGGTTGTTGTCAGTGTAGATGGTGAAATGAGGCGCGTAAAAGAGATAATCTCTGAATTTTTCGCACACAGCCCACTTCAAAGCCAGGAACTCAAGTTTTCCACTGTGGAGTCGGTAGTTCCTTTCAGCAGGTGTCAGAGTTCGTGATCCATATCCTATGACTCGCATTTTTCCACTCTGTCGCTGATAGAGGATTGCGCCAAGCCCTTTCTCTGATGCGTCCGTGTGTAGGACGAATGGTTCTTCAAAGTTGGGGTATGCGAGGATTGGGGGGTTGGTCAGCATATTGACAAGCCTTTCCAAGGTGTTTTGATGTTCTGCCTCCCACTTGATGGGTGTTCTGGATGGGAGTTGTGGACCCTTGGACTTACTGGGATGTGAAAGAGGCTGGGCCATGGAGGACTTAACTTGGAGCAGCTCATACAATGGTTTTGCTATTTTTGCAAAATCCTGTATGTAGGAGCGGTAATAACTCAAGAAGCCGAGAACCCGTCGGAGGTCACCAACTGTTTGGGGTGTTTTGGTCTTCAAAGCCATCACTGCCTCGAGGTCTTTGGGGTCAATTCGAACTCCCTCGGCTGACACCAAGCGTCCCACATAGCGAACCTCCTTCTGGAACATCTCGCACTTTTCTGCCCGTAGCTTCACCCCATGGTGCTGCAGCGCTTGGAGGACCTTGCGAATCACCTCCACGTGATCACTGAAGGATCTGGAGTAGCACAGTAGGTCATCCAGGTATGGAATGCAACACTCGTCTCTCAGAGGGCCCAGCATCTCCTCCATGCTCCTCTGAAAAGCTGCAGGTGCATTAGAGAGTCCAAACGGGATCCGTGTCCATTCGTAAAGCCCCCAGGGGGTGATGAAGGCGGTGACATGGCGTGACCCTTCTGCAATAAACCCCTGGTGGTAAGCCTTGCCTTGGTCAAGTATGCTGAACATTGAATACCCACCCAGAGTGTCAATCAAATCCTGTATTCGTGGCAGTGGGTGTCTGTCGGGCACGGTTTTTTGGTTTAGGAGACGATAATCTATGCAAAGTCGAAGAGTACCGTCTTTCTTCCGCACGCATACAACTGGGGCCGAATAGGCAGACTTAGATTTCACTATCCACCCCTTTATGAGAAGATCTTGGATGTAATCCTTTACTTCTTTAAATAATGGTTTGGGAATGGATGTGTATGCTCTCTGCACAGGAACATCATCTTTGAGGTTGATCACCATTTGCAAATTTGGGATACAGCCAAGGTCATTTCCATCTCTTGCAAAGGCGTTTGATTCTTCATGGAGCATCTTTCTCACAATCTCCTGCTGTTCTTCCTCCAGATGATCGAGGTTTACAGGTGGATGCCACAGAGGTGGATCTGAGTTGCTGATTTGAGTGGCGGTGACCTGGCTGGCAGTTGTTGTAGGTGATGGTTTGTCCAGGACATCTGCCTCCACAACATTTTCAGCATGCTGCAGAAACCCAAGAGCTGTTTTTCGTGGTATGGTAATGTCATGATTGGTATTGTTACCAACTGGGATGGCGACATAAGGCTTTGCTGGATTCTGGATTTCAACCAAACCTGGCCCCAGATCCCACTGTCCAGACAACAGCGTGTCTTCATCTGTCTCGAACAATACCAACTGGGTAGAGACGTCCATGTTCAACGGAACCCGACACTTCACCCACGACACCTGACCAGCTGGGAGCACGATATCCTTGGCACCTGTTCTTAAGCGTCCCTGTTGCATGACTGGTTTTGTTGTTTGAATAAGGTTAACGAGAGTTTCGGCGGTTTCGTTAGGAACAGACATAGCATTGCTAAGAAGACTAGCAAGTACTGGCATTATCCTCTCTGGTTGTCCACAAACTAACACTTCCAAAACATTAAAGCCAATCAATGGCCTATCCATGGGGTAGCTGCTGATGAGGAATGGGACGCTGATGGACAGATTGGGGTCCAAATTCCCTGGTAAGTTCACTGTAATAGCTACCCACCCATCGTATGGAATGAGACCACCATTTGCTGCACTAACCTTTAGTTCCTCCTCCCCTAAGATCTCTGAAACAGGGTGAATACTGAGGTCAGGTAAGTACTCATTTTTCCAGGCACGGCTCACTATGCTGACTTGTGACCCAGTGTCAAGCAAGGAAGTGACTGCTAAGCCATTCAGATAGCTCTGAACAAGGGCTTTTTTTCCAATCAGGCCAGCAACAGCTTCAACTTTGGCTACACGCAGTGACTGGGGAGAGGTCTGATCTGCTTGCTTACAGTGACTTTGTGTGCTTGTTATTGTTGGAGTTGGGGGTGAGAGAGGGCATGTTTTGTCCTTTCCTCTCTCACTTTCTGGTCGGGACTTATTTTCAGACTCGGTCACTAGATGTCCCTCTCCAGTGGCCGACTGGAGTTTCCCCGCCTCTTTGATCGTTGGAGACAACCCACTGCACGGTGTCCTTCCTCACCACATGTGAAACAGTGCTTACAGTCCTGTCTGCCCTGTTCCACGCAGCTTGGACAACCATAGGGTTTCCCGCGTTTAGACTGTGACCGACTTTGACTGGACTGGCGTGCATCATGAGTTGCCTGGGAGTTTTGTTTTTGCATGTTCTCAACCAGTCTGGTGAGTTCCTCCACTTTGGTTGTGAGGTCTCTCAGGGGGTCTGGTGCTGTTGGTTTTGGCTTAGACTCAACGCGCTCCGCTTTGGTGCTAGGTTTCATTGCCAAATCAGACTCCAGCTGTGCAGAGTGGGTATTTGTTACAGTCTGCCGGCGGAAGGAGCCAAGTCTTTTCATTCTCTCATTTTCTTCACTGGTGATTTTCATCACATGACGAAGAATCATCTCATCAGTGATCCCCCTGTTTGTCAACAAAGGTTTGAGCTCTCTGCGTATGTCAGTATGTTTGTGTCCAAAGCCTTGGTACACTGTATGCAGGAAAACATCTTGCACTGTAGCTGCAGAGTATTTAATGTCAGTGTCAGTCAGTTTCGATGTCAGTAAGATGCGTTGCTTTAATCCAATCAAACGATAGAGAAACTGCTGTGGTGTCTCATTCTCTTCTTGTTTTGTACACATCAGTTCTTGAAACAACTCTGTGCTGTTTTTTTCTCTTAGGTGGGTCTGGAGAAACCCCTTGAGTTCAGTCACTGTCATGTCGTCTTTGTTTATCAACATTTCTTTGAATATGCCTGGTCTTATGATTTTCAGTACACCACGAACAATCTCTGAGTCTGAGAATCCTTCTCTGATTCCATCATCAAGTTGCCTGCAAACATTATTGTAGCTGATGTCTGAGGACTGATCAGCAATCTGACCGCCTTGCACTTTGAACTCTCTCCGAGGGAGGTAACTGAGTTCTCTTAATGACACCATCCCCTCACGAGCTGACTGAACGGCAGGCTCACCCGCTGGCTTTTCTCCTGACTGACTGACAAGAACTGAAGATGGGGGAATATGTGTCTGTGGCGGTGAAGCATGTGCTGGCATACATTGCATGAGTTTCTTGCTCAGCTCTTCGTAGTTAGCGAGTACTTTAAGTAACTCAGTGTTTGCTGTATCAGGTGCATTTGTGGCCTGAGCTGAGCCTGAATCTGGTACTGCGCTACCCATAGGTGAGGTAGGACTGACTGAACCACCAGGAAATCAACATGGTCATCAAGCTTACCACACTCTGCCCAGCATATAACCCAGAATCACCCTTTACAGTAAGCAGTGACAGATCATCTTTGCGACATTTCACTAAATCATCAATAGCATCTCTTAACATCAGTAAATGAGCCATTCCCTCATCCTCTGTTTCAAGTAGCTGCTTACTGTACATGTACGAGTTAATGTGATCGTAGTACTTCTCTGAATCTCCCTCGACGAACTCTGACTGGTCCACATCCGACCCCGTGTCCACCGCTCTGGTGACTTGAAGAAGCTCTTCAGCTGATAAGGTAAGTAGGCGCTTCCTAATGTCCCAAACTAGGTTTTTCCTCTCACCGCTTGACATGATGGCTCCTCGTTCCCCAACGGCTGGCACACAGTTCGATGATGGTGCAGTTGAGTCTGGATTACAGTAGTCCACGATCACGATCTCCTCAGCTGGACACGGCTGGTTGGTGGCTGGATGATGCAACCCTCCCTCCTAGTGGCTGGGTAGTGTAGTCATCATTCGGCTCCCGATCCGATAGGTGGTGCCGAAGAATCCCGGACGAGCCCCCAAGAATCTGTAGCGGGTCCCAGCTTGGGCTCCGCAGGCAGATATATAGAAAACCGGCTGAACGGAGTGCCCTGTAAATAGTGAAAAGATTCCACAGGAATCAGCACACGACACATCTGTTGCTCCTTCTCCATTCATTCGGATTGTGCTTATTTACATTTTCATTTTTACTTTAACTGCATTAAAGAACTCTTTTCTGTTATCTTGTCTGCTCTGCATCAGCATATGCAAAATCCACATTTGGATAACATGAAGCCATATATTCTTCTTAAACATAAACTTATCAAAAGTCAGTCAAAACCAAAATACACATCTTCTCTTTAAATCACATTTTCTTCCATCAATCATGTCAGTACTTAGACTCAAACACTTTTTACATCTTTGTTCACTCATGAAAAGAGTATTTTTGTAATAAGGATACAGTTTATAAGTCACAACTTGATTAAACAGAATGAATCTCATTTGCAGTTTTTTTAACACAGAGAACAATTACAAACATGGATACCTCTTCACTTGGCGCCAGATTCCCAGAACTGAATTCACCATCAAACATTAACATGTGCTGCCCAATGAAGCCATAACGTATCTAAAACTATGAATTGATATGAATTGATTGTCTTTTTTAACATTTTTACTCACACACAACTATCTTACACACACCGAAATAAACCTCAAATGCCCCGGAGCCACAAATGAAGAAATAAAGAAAGAGTTTATACAGATATGGCGGCCGCCATTTTCTCACTGCGGGCCGTCAAATTAAACCGTTTCCACAAATAACATATTTCTTACTGACTGAACACATATTACCAGGGATCTACATGACTTTACAAACATCTGTGATTATATAGACAGTGGGTAACTGACCTGTAAATAGTGAAAAGATTCCACAGGAATCAGCACACGACACATCTGTTGCTCCTTCTCCATTCATTCGGATTGTGACCGTTCGTTGCTCTGCACCGCTAAAATGGTCACTGAATGAATGCTCCCAGACGGTGCTGCCACCTTGTGTCCTTTCGGAGAACAGCATGTGATGCACTTCCATTTGTCTTTTAATAATCACCCGGAATACAGAAAAAATGACATTTTAACAGTGAAATAAACAGAAAGCAATAACCTCAACAAAACATTTCTTTTGTGAGTATCACAAGTACAACAAAACTGTCAAATTTCATCAAGACTAAAATTAAGACTAAAACTAAAACTAATTTCCACAGACTAAATTCTAACTAAAACAAAACTAAACTAAAAAACTAAAATGTGACTTTAACTAAATCAAGTCTTTGGTGAGTGACTAAAACTAAAATGAAATGAAAAATTCATGTCAAAATTAACACTGCGTCACGTTGCTCCGTGCATAGTCCATAAGTTTGAAAGCCTAGAAATTAAAGATACAGGAAGAAAAAGACAAATAGAAGAAGACTGACTCCCTCGTGGATGGAAGCTCACGAAGTTTGTCTTACTTCTTTTTTTTTTTTTTTTTTTGATAATTTTAATGTTTTTATTTATGAAATGCAAGTCATAGAGAAACCGTTCAGAAAAATATAACATCTTTTATTTTTACAAAGTTGAGTGAACATAATCGGACGAACAATAAACGAACCCTCTCTCTACCCCAGAAGTATCATCCTTTTAGATAACTGAAGTGGAACCTTAGGGAAGGGAGACCAAATAATTACATGGAAAAAGAAAAAAAAAAAACAGAACAAAACAAAACAAAAACAAGTTTGTCTTACTTCTGTGTAATTTATTTCATTTAACTGTTGCAGAGTGTGTGTGTTAAAATGTATTTCTTTGTGTTTCCTTGGCGCTGGTTCTCATGGGTTGTGGAGTCAATAAACCCCGTATAATGTATTATGTTTTGTCACGTTGATGAAATTATAGAAATACAGTCAAGAAATCTAATTGTTGGTTTCATTTTTATTTTGTGGATTTGAAAAAAAAAAAATGGAATGTACCTATTATTAATAGGCCTCCTGTCAGACCTTCCCATGGAAGTAAAGTGCAATCCTCTTCTCTTTTCCCATCATCTGGGTAACAGTGCAATAAAACACCTGCAGTTAAAACAGTCTGCAACTGTACAAATACAACAGCAGCCTTTTGAAAAGGTAAATCGGTTACACACAATGAAAATAAGCTGTTTAATTTTGATTTCAGTGCATTTCTGTGCATTCTGCAAATGCAAAGTTAGGCAGCCTGAAGTCAGTGCAAATGAATAAAATGCAGAAGAATCCTTTTCTATTTTCCCACTGATGGCGGCAACAGACACAAATGAACAGGCCACAATTACAAACGAGTAAAACAGCCTGCAATTAAAAGGCAGCTTACTTAAAAAAGTAAACCACAGTAGAATAGCTTTCTGAATATGTAAAGCATAAAGATAAGGCAGCATCCTCTTCTCTTTCCTCCTCCTCTCTCAGCAACAGACAGCACAACACCAGCAGCAATCCTCAGACCTGAGCAATAAAACACAGTAATGTCCCTGTGTGTCGTTCCAAACACTGACAAAAATAGGAAATCTCTTTTAAAAACAGGCACTTTGATGATAAATATGTGTCTATGACAGGATTGTGTTCTCACCCGTTTAATGTGACTTCTGTTTTCAGACATGACTGGACAGCTCCTCAACATCGGGCAGGAAAGATGAAACTTCAGTCTTCACTCAGGACTGCAGCTCTCCTCTGAGGTGTTTGACCGGTCGTTTCTCTCACCGTCTTTGCAGAGAGAGGCGGTTTTCCTCGCGTTATTATTTCTCGGGTTGCAACAAAACTTCCAGCAGTCGTAGAGTTTGGAGATGAAATCCACTTTTTAAATCGATCTTTGCGCTCCTCTAATTTCTTCAGAAGCTCTTTTTCTCTCTCTGCGAACTGGGGAAATGTAGCACGCCTTCCCTGAAAATGTCTTTAGAACTTCTCGTTACAAAGCAAACATGCAGGCAATCCTTCCGCATTGGCAATGAAAGCAAATGATTCAGTCCATTCTTACTTGAGTATCTATCTTTCTCTTTTTACCTTTGGGATCCATGGCCCGGTTTGTTTCCAGCAGCCGCCTGCCCGGCGCCGCGCTGCGCCGCCGCGCCGCTGCGCCGCAGCGCCGTCGCAGGCTGTGACGCAAATCTTCGTTGACAGAAAAGTTGAAATTTAATATTTATTATGCACGCCTTTATAGCACTGTAAAACGCTAAGAATGTTTTTCATGTTTGTCCTCCTACAGAAACCATATTAAAACAAAAAATATATCCCCCCATATTTTTCCATTTTCATACATTTTTGAAGAGGCTCCAGGGAGCCACTGGGGGGCGCTAAAGAGCCGCATGCGGCTCCGGAGCCGCGGGTTGCCGACCCCCGGTCTGGGTAAACCCGGAGCTACGGAAGCCGCATTGCTGTTGTGACTGCCGACTGCGAAACAAAGACACCGCCACGCCCGCCTCGCGGCTTGGCGGTGAAATGGACTCTATGCACAACTCAACCACTCAACCATTCCTGAACTTCAGGAGGCCCCCACATGGGCGCCCCTGCACCCATGTGGGGGCGCTCGGGTCCTGTTTTGTGTTTGTCTGCCCTCATGTTCTCCTGCCTGGTCTCTGTCTCGTTACCTCCCTATGTGCTGCACCTGTCCTGCCCCTTTATTCAGCCCCGGTCTCCTGGTGTGTCTTGTTGGTTCGCTGTGTGTTGTCCGTGTCCCTGCCTGCACCTCAGCTCAGCTTGCGTTCCTGTTCCCTGGATTCCTGCAAATAAACCTCCTCAACTCTGCCTGACTGCCAGCGCTTGGGTCCTTCCATCCTGCACACGTGACATTCCCAAAAAGAGCTATTTTGGTTTGGTTTTTTTTTACGTTGCAGCGAGCTACGAGCTGATTTGTGAACATTATTGTAGAACTCAAACACAATACAATCTGAGGTGGGAATCAGGCTGAGGTAGGAAACCTCAACCTCAAACCACAGTGTTCAAAGTAAATGAGAAAGAAGTTGCACATCAGGGCTGGGTTTTCTTAGTGGAGTGCAACATCTGAAGCCTCGTAGCACCTCCAACGATTCAAATCAATGCAGGACAGAGTACAGTTCTCACATTTTCAACTTTTTGTTGGCAGACACCAATAAAGAGCGCTTAAAGCTCGTGTCCGGAGTTTCCCTTCGTTTCCAATGTATGTATCATTTTTCAACAGAGCTTCAATGTGTCAGTCTAGTTCCATACTACAATATAATATTAGCATAAAGCAATATAAAAATGTATTTATGAGCCCCGCCTTCGTCTCATAGACCCCCATGTTATCCGAAAAAGCGCCGGTCAGCTTCAGCCAATAGACTTTGAGCTTCTGCCTTGTCGTGCTGTCAATCACCGTGTGGAGCAGCCAGAGAGCACGGCCGCTCGCCCAGCAGAGGAGAGTTAGTATCAGCAGCCGCCGCGCTCACCTCGATATATCTACTGTCTGCTGAACATCCACCGTAAACAGCTCAACATGGAGGATGCTGCAGGACTGGAGGCTCTCATTTTCACCCGACGGATAATAGCGTGCACAATTAAAGGGGCGTGGCTTGGTCGCTCATGAAAGCAGAGGGAGGGCGGAGTCTGAGACGTTGGATTAAAAAAAAAAAAACCTCTTTCAAAACTCCAGACGCGAGCTTTAAAGTGCAAAATATTTAACATTTCTTTACACTATAAGTCACATTGTTTTTATTTCTCTCCCCCTGACTTGTTTGCCCAAACTGAAACAAATGTGTAAACTAATAAAGTACAACATTGGGCCAAATGAGGTAAGAATTTGGTAAAAAAGGTAAATTGAGGTAAAAAAAAAAAACCCACAATAATAACTTAGAGACAGTCGGAGTCCAGTGCTGCTATTGCTTTCTGTGTCAAATAAATGACTAAAATAATCATAATTAGTCAAATTAAAATGTCCAAAACTGTGCAGGGCCAAGACTTTTCGTCCAGCATGACGATGATTATCTGCATGAAGATCCTCTGTCCCTGTGGTCTGGCAGTGACCCTGGTACATCCTGCTGGTCTCCTACTTCCTGCAAAAGCAAAAAGATACACTTTTATTTTCATGCAGCTCCCCTCCGAACACGAGCCTCATGAACCAGCCCCGCCCACTCCTCCTCCACATTAGGATTTGGAGCTGGGCTCAGTCTGGATTGGAGCCCATAGAAACTCCCTGCAGGGGGCGTCGGTTCCTCCTGACAGCGCACTTCAGCCAATCAGCGCTTCAAAACAAATATGTCATCAAAATGCGTTTGCTTCTCTAAGGGTTAGCATTAGCTCTTTAGCTCTAGCTTCTCCACACACAAAGACACGCGAAAACGTCTTTTCCTGTTAGAAACTCACCAATCGCAGACTCTGGCTCAGTTGTAGTAATTCTTGGTATTTCTGGTGTAACTTTACTTACTGCAGCTTTCAGACGATGGTTAAAGCTAAAGTCTGTCATCTCCGCTACGCACAGTGATGGCGTCACTTCCGGTTTGGCCCCCGGAATTCGCCCAAAAAATTTGAAAGCAAAAAGCGGCAGCGCTGATTGGCTCAGGCGTTTCACGACCGAGTGAAATCCCCCTCTATGGACTCCTACCCAGACTGAGCTCATCTCCAAAATCAAACTGGATGAGGAGTGGGCGGGGCTGGTTTACCAGGCTATCTGAACACCATCCCCATCTCCACTTCCACTCTCTGCTCAATCACATAGATGCACTTCACGCCCCGTGTGTTGTTATTGTACCATATGTCACAGACTGCGTTTCTTTGTTTGCCTGTTTTATTTCTGGGGGGCTGCAGATTGAAATGAGCATCTTTGCTTAATCCGGTATTTCCGTTGCTTCATGTAATGTTCATTAACATGCACTGTCCCGTCGATAAATGACCTTCCAGTATTTCAGTTGGCATTCAGGACTGTCTGTCTCTGAAGACTGTCTCCGAAGACTCCCTGTCTGACATTGGAGCTCCTCAACCTCGCTGACAGCTAAATCCAGCACGGCCGCCTCGTTGGTGGCGGAGCAAGCTACCTCCAGCCTTACATCCTCTTCAAGGTCTAAAGGGGAGGATCTGGCCGCTCTCTCCGCTCCCAAACGCCCGGTCGTGGAGCAGGAATCAAAGCATTGTTCCAGTCAAACAGGACAGGGACGGCCCCTCCTCTGAACATACGGCGGCCTTGTGGGGCTGAGGGCTGGATGACATCCACCGATTCAAAACGACGGAAACAAACTCTGGTGTGCTGCGTCACGACAAATTTGTCTCTTCTAATATCAATTAGCCATTTTCTTCATTGTTCGGGATCGATCGGAAATGTAAAAAAACTTATAGCAGAATTACACCGGGCTGAAGCAGAACATCTTGGAACACAGCAGTGGCAGCTTGTCGTGCTGTCTTGTCTCCGTTGGAAAGTAAATTTAGTTTTCTTCGATGTCATATTGTACACACCAACTGTGCTACAAATAATAAACAAACGAAGAAACGTCGATTTTACACGAAACACTATAATCTGTGATCACTTGGAGATCGAAGTCGAAAGGAGAGCGACCATAGAGAGCGTCCACTGCAAACGGAATGTGTGGTCTGAGATTTCAGCGCAAATGACGTCACGTTGCTCCGTGCATAGTCCATAAGTTTGAAAGCCAAGAAATTAAAGATACAGGAAGAAAAAGACAAATAGAAGAAGACTGACTCCCTCGTGGATGGAAGCTCACGAAGTTTGTCTTACTTCTTTTTTTTTTTATTGCTAATTTTAATGTTTTTATTTATGAAATGCAAGTCATAGAGAAACCGTTCAGAAAAATATAACATCTTTTATTTTTACAAAGTTGAGTGAACATAATCGGACGAACAATAAACGAACCCTCTCTCTACCCCAGAAGTATCATCCTTTTAGATAACTGAAGTGGAACCTTAGGGAAGGGAGACCAAATAATTACATGGAAAAAGAAAAAAAAAAAAAAACAGAACAAAACAAAACAAAAACAAGTTTGTCTTACTTCTGTGTAATTTATTTCATTTAACTGTTGCAGAGTGTGTGTGTTAAAATGTATTTCTTTGTGTTTCCTTGGCGCTGGTTCTCATGGGTTGTGGAGTCAATAAACCCCGTTTTTTTAGACCCTCGTGCCTGTGATCAATCCTGAGGAGCTACACTGGAGAAGGAAAAAAGTAACACACACACACACACACACACACACACACACACACACACACACACACACACGTTCGCATTTTGGTAAATGACTCCTTAATAAGACAGAATATGAGGGACACATGTAGAGGCGCATAACGTAATAACGACCAATAACATGATAAAAGTCCTGAACTTATAACCTAATAACTTATTACGTTATGGGCCTGATGCAAAAAAAAACCCTTTGAAAATGTAATAACTGAGCCGATAGCGTGACAACCAGCCAAGACAAAGTCAAGGATATCTTTTGGAAGAAGTAAGGACCATTATTAGTTGGTGTGTGTTTTTGTCATTCAAGTTTTTAATTAACATTTTCAATTTTTCAATAAACAAACCCAAGAAAAAAAAAAGAAAAGACAAAAAGGAAAAAAAATATTAAATGGCACAGTCAAGACAATTTAATTAGTGAAATTTAATTTAAGAAATTACATGAAAAAAGTCCATATTTTGCTGGCTTTGTCCTGGATGGTATGCACTTTAGAAATGAATGTCTCTTAGGAAGCAGTCTCAGTCATCACTTTTATCCAGTCCTCAGTTTTTGGTCAATCAGGGCTCTTCCAGATCAGTAGAATTAATCTGAGAGCCACTAAAATGAAGCCACCACAAAACCAAACATTTCCTTCGTGAATGCAGGTGGCATGATAGTCTTATCTCCCAGCAAGCACTGCTGCGGCACTGCTGGGATTGGTAAGCCAGCCCATTTTTCCAAGTTTTTGATAACCTCTAACCAAAATGGAAAAGCCAGAAGACATTCCCAAAAACAGTGAAGGTATGTTCCAGAGTCTGTTCAAAAACACACACCAACTCATAATGGCCCTTACTTCTTCCAAAAGATGTCCTTGATTTTGTCAAAAAGGGCAAATATTTTACACTCTTGGCTGGTTATTACGTTATTGGCTCAGTTATTACATTTTCAAAGGTTTTTTTTTTTTTTTTTTTTTTTTTGCATCAGGCCCATAACGTAATAACCAGCCAATAATGTAATAAGTTATTGCGTTATTGGTCAAAAGTTATTACGTTATAGGTTCAGGACTTTTATTACGTTATTGGTCATTATGGGCTTCTACAACACATTTTAAAAAAACAGACAGTAAATGTTAAACTGGTTAAAAATGAAGCTTCAGTGTTTAAAATTCATGAAATGCCATTTTTTTCCATTTTAAAATGAAAATCATGACATGAAAACATAATTATCAAGAAATTAAAATGAAATAAAATGTTTCAAGATAAATGTGGCAGTGGGGAACCTGTGAAAATGATAAAATCATTTCAATTAAAATAACTCCACCTAAAATGGATGTGATTCCACTTCTGTCCGTCAGGTGGCAGCAGAGAGTCGGTGCAGTTTCATGCATTTCAAGTTTTAATTAAAAACAAACAAAAAAAACCAGAAGAGTCGACATTTAATGTATTAGAGACATCTGTGAGACAACTGAACAGAAAGAGACACTTAAAGGTATCATGGACGATGGTTTAGCCAATGAATGGCGTGATGCGCGCGTCAACTATTGGTCCTCCGACATGTCCATCACGCTGGAGAAATGCTTGCGTCACGCCGTCAAGCGGCTCATACACTCAAAAAAATGAAACATTGACTTTAATTAAATTTATTTTGTCAACAGGTTCCACGAAAATGAATTATGTTAGTTAAAAGCAAAAATATTAAGTTCATCTAACCTCATAAACTTGTATTGACTTAACACAATATGAATTGACCCAACTAGATGAAAATACTTCTGTTCAACAAGAGATATTTAAGCTGATCCAATCAAATAGGTATGTTATATGGACGTAAATAACATATGTTTCAGGCTACATATTTTACATTTGTCCTTTAAATGTGTTTTATTTGTAGAAGTAACACAGTAAATTTAATTTCAATTTATTAAAATAGATTTTCATCCCATTTATTTTATACTATTTAGTATGACCTAATTCTAGTTTGTCAACAGGTTCCACACAAATGAATTTCATACACCCAACATATATTTATTTCCTTTATTCACCAATATTTAAAATTTTGTTGCCACTTGGTCCAAAATAAAACCCCATGCAGCACGGTTCACCACCAACAGTTGTAAACTGTTTTCATGCAGTCCAACAACACAACAAGCTTGAAGATCGCTTTTCTTTTTTAACAGCCAACAGTTTAATGATAACAAAACACACGCTCCTGCAACTTTCATTTTAACATTGTTGAAGGAATACTTGAAATATATTAACAGGTTAACAGTTCTCAATCATCTTGATGCAGCATAAACAAATGAAATGTCCAACAAAACATCCCTGATTTATCAAATGATTGTACAACAGAACAAGCTTGTAGTTCTCATTTTTTGCCAAACAACCTAATAGTCAAACTATAACAAATGTGCTGCTGTCAACCTTTAATTCAGCAGTGTGGAAGGAAAATAAACTGCTATTAGCATTAGATGATTTTATTCACATTCAGCATGCAAATCAATGTTTGGTTCATTGATACAGTTTGTTCTTGAGCATTTGTACCTTGGTTGAGAGCTTGCCAGCATCAAGCTGAAGGAAGAGCTTCTTAAGTACCTCAAAGAATGTCTTCAGTTCCTTAGGATAACTGAGGTTCAGTGCACCCATTAAGAGTGCACATGCAGAGGCGATGTCTCCCAGGTCACGTAGAACTTCAACACCTTCGATCACAATTCCAACATCAGCAGGAGTGGTGGCATCACCTCCCTCCACTTTGATGGTGTAGATGCCAAGTGTGAGCTGCTCCAGCTTCCTCTGTGCAGCAGTGCGATCAGAATCCTTTACATAAAGGAGGAAAAAACAAAGGACAACCAATCTATGAAATCACAGATTTTGTTTAATTCCAAAGAAACTTTTGCCTCTGAAGTTTCCTCCAAATGAAAATGGTATATTTCAAAAAGTGAGTCTCAAGTGATTTCCACCAAAATTTTAGTGAATGAATTTGTCAGCCGAGTTATTTCATCTAATTTTTTCAGCTTAATTCAGCTTTATTTATGAAGTGCCAATTATAACATGGTCGTTTCTAGACACTTTTACAGAGAAACTCAACACATCCACATGAGCAGCATAAGTGACTATGGAAAGGAAAAACTCCCTTTTAACAGGAAGAAACCTTTGCAGAACCAGGCTCAGAGGAGGAGGCTTTCTGCTATTCTGGTTGGGGTGAGGAGACAGAAAGAGAAGGAGATAGGACAATTTATCTCTTAAGTTGGCTGTTGTTACAACAGAATGCAGCACTAACAAAGTCACACCGAGGGCACCATCGAAACATCAATGTCAATTACCTTCGGAACATGCCCAGAGGTTAAAATCGATTTATTAAAGGTTACACATTACACTCAACTATTAAAATTACCAACCAGGTATTCTTTGAAGAGGATGTTCGGGTCTTCGTTCAGGTAGATACAAAGTGATCTGAGGACGCACTCCCTCCTCTTTTCAACAGTTTCATTCTAAAGAGAGGGGGAACAAGAAACAAAAACAAAATATAGTAAACCGAGTCAGCATCAGTTTAGAATTCCATATTGTTCACTACCATGAGCAAAACATACCTGTGTGATTGGGACCAAAATCCTTCTGATGTTAGTCCCTGCAGAGCCCTCTTTCTTCTTGAACACCTTGATGAGCTGGGCAGTGTGTTGGTCAAGCTGTGCATGGAACCTTGAGACAAGCGGACCAGTAGTGAGCCTCACAAATTCTGCTTCCACCTGAAAACATAATGTCAAATTATTATTGAGTCCCTATTAAAACATTGAAAAAAGAGAAATAGTCTCAAGAATATACAAAAACAGTCTGTGCTTTAATATAACCCCACAACCACACATTTTACACAAAATGATTAACATCCCCATGTGAAAAAAATAAACAAATTGAACTAAAGCTGATTTCAAAAGCATTTCTTACCTCTGCCACAGTGAACAGTCCTGGCCACCTGATCTTGAACTCTGCGATCATGGGCTTTTCTGTGATGACTTCCTGCCTTCTGTATGCGAAGGTCTTTGCCATCTTTTCGTTGACAACTTTGTCATTGTATCTCTTCTTCACCTCAGATAGCAACACCAATCTTTCCCCTTCAAGGCCTTCCTTGGTACAGAATCTGAAATCATCATGGTAATAGGATCTATAAATTTATATAGTTCATTATTAATTTCAAAGAGAATAGGAAATCTAAAAAATACTCCCATTGATTCAAAAGTATACATAAATACACAAAAAAGTTTCAAATTCATCACAAAGTGGATCAGCCCTGCCATACTGCTTTGAAACTCATCAGTGTCTTGCAGTTCACAGCTAACCATGTCGCAAGTCCACAACTTTCCCATGTTTTTTTTCTGTGTTAAATGCAGCTAGATGGCTTCAATAATTTATTCTTCTTTTAATTATTATTATTCTTTGAAAGAATATGAACAAAGGTCTTTTGGCAAAAGATCCATTGACCTTCTATAGAAAGCGTAGTGACACAACAGAAAGTGTGATCACTTCATAGCTGGGTTCTAAATCACAAATTCACAGCAAATGCAACTCTGATCTGGGAAACCCCACTTACTCAGTAAATGAACTGTCAAGGAGGTATATTGCTTTTTGCTGTTATGTTCACTTTAGTTGGTATCCGATTTCTGCAGCTCCACCTCAAAATTAAAAATTACACCAATGGTTTACTGTGGTAAAAGCCACTTCGAATCTTCATGGACAGCTCAACATTTCTGGACAATACTTCACGTGTCACACTTTGAAAATAAGTCTAAAACTACTTATCAAATCACTGTAAAAATAAAGTAAACCATAGTAAGGTGAGTTAACACTTAAGGCAATTATACTTACATATAACCAGTTACGTCTTCAAAAACATGAAGAGCAGCCTTAAGTTGCATCATTCACCTGCAAATGTGAGCGGGTGAGATTAGTATTAACTCTTCAGTGAAGGAAAAAGAAGCACTCAATTTAGCAATTTATAACGCTAAACTTTAAACGGTAAGAGTCTGGGGGTGTTTTTGCCCCAAAATAAATGCGAGACTAGCAGCAAAGTAGGTGGGCTACCAGCTCCAGTAGCTGTCTGGTGCTAGCGCACACCGTTTCCTCAACGCGCATGTGTGGAACGCGTCTCTGAGAAGCCACAATGTGGCATGGATGGAACCGCGTGCGCGTCCGCGTAGGTCCAAAGCGTTCTGCGGCCGCGCAATGCGGAGAACGTGAACAGGCCCCAACATGTTGGAGAGCCGCTGTCACGAGCTAGCTCGATGCTAACTTCGGCTAGCGGTAGCGGTTAGCATCCGCCTCAAACGCGCGCTCCCAATTCAACTAGTGCCACTGGTGCTTTATGTTAGTCCCCCCCCCCCCATGCTAAAAAAAAGTCTGTGAACCTTCAACATCACAAGCCAGAATATTTCCAGAAAATGTCCACTTAGGTTGGAGGTTTGTATAGTATTATGTGTCATTTCAATTTATTTCTGAATCAGTCAGTCAGTCAATCAGAGCCCAACCCCCCAACGTCCTTGACCGACAAATTACTGCTCTCTGAAACACAAATACTTCAGAAATGTATATAAAGGGTAATCAAAAATATAAAATAAAGTCATGCTTAATATGAAAATACTACAATAAGTATGGATTAAAACACATCTTCCTACCTGTCAGGTCAGCAGACGAAGACCAGCCGCGTCCAACTTCACCGCCAAAACCGAGGAGGGCCGACTGTCAGTTTGCGCATGCGTACTTTGAAGCATTTCAATCTTCTTTATACTGCCCCCTTCTGGGTGTAATCAGTATTTCAATCATAATTTACTTAAATCAAATGGTTTGTGTTTAACCAACACATAATTATTTTGTACACATAATGAAAGACAAAATTACATGGACTTCATTAGAAAAAAATATTTCAACCAAACAAAGACATGTATTTTAAACAAACTTAACACATAAAAATAATATACAATGAACAACCCACCTTATTCACTTTTTTGAGTGTAGGAGCAGCAGAGCAGGTGGGATGGTCTGGCGCATGCGCGTTTTCAAAAAGCGACTAACAGACGTTTGACTTCGACTTTTTCGAGAAAATCGTCCACAAAACCTTTAAAGAGGAACAATGAAGAGAACATTTGGCAACATTAGATATTTGAACCGGATCAAATCACTCAGGATGAAATAAAAAAAGCACTATAAAAGACAAATAAATAAAAGCATTAAAACAAAAGAACGCAGGGTTTTTGCTGCCATCATGTGGTTTCAGTGTTTTAATGCGTCTGTTCCACTTTCAGAGCAGAAAATAAATGAAATCTATGAAATCGCTGCAGCGGTCCAGAGTGACGGCCGCGCATCACACCGACGTCTTTTCCAGTTTTATTTCATCTCTCCTCCTCCATACACACCGTGAAAACTGCAAAAGTAAAGAAATAAAAATGCCACATGTATGTCCTCTGAACATGTGACCTGGACTCTGAATCAAATTGATTAAAGTTTACATGTGGAAAGATACATTCTTCAATCAACCAATATTTTTAAAAGGTAATATATTCTGGTCCAGTCCAGTATCGTCCAATCCAGTCTAGTCTGGCCTGACAGGATTATTATGTGAACAGATTTTGCTCCTCTGAGGTGATCTGACTGAAATGTGGCAAATAAACTACAGCTGAATTACCCAGAATGCACCTCAGCCAATCACCATCCAGAGCTGCTCGATTTCTATTAAAGCTGAAGGACGTCAAGTTAAAGCTTTGCTCAGTTTGGAGGAAGAGGAAGAAGAGGAGGAGGAGGATGAAGAAGAGGAGGATGAAGAAGGAGGAGGAAGAGGAGGAGGAGAAAGAGGAGGTGGAAGATGTGACTCAGTGAAGTCCATTTCCAATAAACCAGGTGTTCTCAGTGGAAAGTGTGTGATTGAATGGACACGTGATCAGTATGTCCTCCAGGTCTGGACCGATACGTGGTCATGATGTCCTCTCGAAATATTGAAATAGAAGTTATCCGACTGGAAGGTTTTAAATCATCAAGTCAAATTGATTTCGTTTGTATGAATAAACTTACTGAGGAAGGCTGAGTATCAGTGGCTGTAATGACGCAAAGTGGCCAGGAGGTGGCAGAATTTCACAATCCAACGACTTCCTGACGCGTCCTGAAGGAAATCTGCTTTACTTTATTAAAATAACTGATCCTGAGTGTTCTGAGGCTGAGGCACATTCATCACACTTCTGATGATTTTTTACATCTTGTTATCAAGATTAACGGAGTGTAAAGGAGAAGAAAGTTTATTATTACCTGTTTAAATCTCAGTTACATACCAAAACTGGTTTATTATTGTCACTAATGAAATAGCATTTTACAAAAATCACTCAGTTTTCTGAAATAAATAGAAAAAATTAAGTTTAAAAAGAATTTGATGCAAATATGAGAATCGGCATAAATAAATCGTCAAATTGTGCAAAGTCTTTTAATTACTGTATGAAAACACATAAAGTGTGGAGTAACTTGATGGAATCCAGTGAAATGATTCTTGTTTTGAAGCTGTGGGTCGTGACCCCCGCAAATAGAAACCGTGAACTGAAGTTTTCTATCAGACTGATCACTCAGAAACGTTCATTCTGTTGTGAACTTCCCTCTGACATTCTGTTGTGTTGTACTGTGAGCTATTCTTTTCTGTTCTATTCTAAAGAGCAGAAGCTTTCACTTCCAACATCTGTGACCAATCACAAAATGTGAAAACCATCTGGAAATTCAAAATTCAAAAGTTTCCATGAGAGGTTCACCCCCAACACACACACGCACGCACGCTCACACACACACACACACACACACACACACACACACACACACACACACACACACACACATACACACACACACACACACACACACACACACTGAGCTGGAGCTGGTAAATGATACCAAATGACGTGAGTCACATGATCAGAGCGAAGCGACCAGGACTCGATATCAGGGGGATCACAACAGGAAGACTGCTGTCAGGCGACGGAGAGCGCACACACACACACACACACACACACACACACACACACACAACTCGTGAGGTGTGTGTTTCTACACTCAGTGACGGACCCACATCCTCACCTCACACCAACACACCACAACAACAAGAAGCAGGGCCGCAAAGACCTGGTCCAGGACCCGGTCTGTACCGGCTGTTGACCCTGCATGCATCTGTGGGATGTGCAGGCCTGGCACTCAGAGGACCTGCTGTGTCTGAAGCACTGTTCTGGAATCAGTCTGCTGGTCATAATGTTTTGGCTCTTCAGTGAGTCGCTTCAACCGCCTGACATGAAATTACAGTCAGAGGAAGAGTAGCTGTCTTCCTGTTATTCACCGAGCAGCGGGTTGAGCAACCAGCCTGAAGTTTCAGATTCAACACACACACACACACACACACACACACACACACCACACCACAACACACACACACACACACACACACACCAATTTGTCGTCTCTTCTCACTCTTTCACTTCTGTTTCCACTCCCTTTACACATTGCCCCTCCCTCACCTACAGTGTGTGTGTGTGTGTGTGTGTGTGTGTGTGTGTGTGTTCAGCCGTTGGCTTCAGCTCTCAGATCATAAACAGTCGATCAAACAAGCACAAGATCATACTGCAAATAAGACAAGAAAACACAACAGTAAAGCACAACACAACACAACAACGTACAACACAACAAAACAGCAGTACAAGAAAACACAACAAAGTACAACACAACAAAACGACAGTACAACAAAACACAACAACATACAACACAACAAAACAACAGTACAACAAAACACAAGGTACAACACAACAAAACAATAGCACAGCACAACACAACAACATTTCAGCACAACACAACAGTAAACAACACAACAACAGTACAACACAACACTACAGTAAACAACAAAACAACAGTACAACACAACACTACAACAGTACAACACAACAGTAAACACCACAGCAACAGTAAGCACAACAAAACAACAGCACTACACAACAACTAAAGTTACGAATGTCACTACTGTTCTGTTTCATCCCTCCTGACCGCCAGAGGCGGAGCTTAAAGCTCTGGAATGTTCCCTTCACCATGCGCAGTCCAGTATGTACACCAACAACGTCACTGGGTGACCCAGGAACTACTGGAAGTTCTGGTGTCCTGCTACAGGCTCAGTTCTTACAGAATCTTACAGAATTCTGACTGACTGAACGCTCTGGCGGTCATCCAGGATTCATAGAACCGTAGTTACATTTGTAGCTTTCGTCCTATGTCATCCCTACTGACCGCCAGAGGCGGTGCTTAAAGCCCTGAATGACGTATGAGAACTCAGTCATGTGGAACCCCAGGGACCTACCTCGCTGAGGGCTTCTGCAGGGCCCAGCACCACCCACAGCACCATCCACCCCAGTACCACCCCAGTACCACCCCCAGTACCACCCCCAGTACCATCCCCAGCACCATCCACCCCCAGTACAACCCCCAGTACCACCCCCAGTACCACCTCCAGTACCACCCCCAGTACCACCCCCAGTACCACCCCCAGTACCACCTCCAGTACCACCCCCAGTACCACCCCCAGTACCATCCACCCCCAGTACCACCCCCAGTACCACCCCCAGTACCACCCCCAGTACCATCCCCAGCACCACCACCCCCAGTACCACCTCCAGTACCACCCCCAGTACCATCCACCCCACAGTACCACCCCCAGTACCACCCCCAGTACCACCTCCAGTACCACCCCCAGTACCATCCACCCCCAGTACCACCCCAGTACCACCCCCAGTACCATCCACCCCCAGTACCACCCCCTAGTACCATCCACCCCAGTACCACCCCCCAGTACCACCCCCAGTACCACCTCCAGCACCACCCCCAGTACCATCCCCAGCACCATCCACCCCAGTACCACCTCCAGTACCACCACCCAGTACCATCCACCCCCAGTACCACCCCCAGTACCACCCCAGTACCACCTCCAGTACCACCCCCAGTACCACCCCCAGTACCATCCCCAGCACCATCCACCCCCAGTACCACCTCCAGTACCACCCCCAGTACCATCCACCCCCAGTACCACCCCCAGTACCACCCCCAGTACCACCTCCAGCACCACCCCCAGTACCACCCCCAGTACCACCCCAGCACCATCCACCCCAGTACCACCCCCAGTACCACCCCCAGTACCATCCCCAGCACCATCCACCCCCAGTACCACCCCCAGCACCATCCACCCCCAGTACCACCTCCAGTACCACCCCCAGCACCATCCACCCCCAGTACCACCCCCAGTACCACCCCCAGTACCATCCCCAGCACCATCCACCCCCAGTACCACCCCCAGTACCATCCCCAGCACCATCCACCCCCAGTACCATCCCCAGCACCATCCACCCCCCAGTACAACCTCCAGTACCACCCCCAGTACCACCCCCAGTACCACCCCCAGTACCATCCCCAGTACCATCCCCAGTACCATCCACCCCCAGTACCATCCCCAGCACCATCCACCCCCATACCACCCCCATCCCCCCCCACACCAACCACCCCCATACCACCTCCAGTACCACCCCCAGTACCACCCCCAGCACCATCCACCCCCAGTACCACCTCCAGTACCACCCCCAGTACCACCCCCAGTACCACCCCCAGTACCATCCCCAGTACCATCCACCCCCAGTACCATCCCCAGTACCATCCACCCCCAGTACCACCCCCAGTACCATCACCAGTACCATCCACCCCCAGTACCACCCCCAGTACCATCCACCCCCAGTACCACCCCCAGTACCATCCCCAGTACCATCCACCCCCAGTACCATCCCCAGTACCACCCCCAGCACCATCCACCCCCAGTACCATCCCCAGTACCATCCCCAGTACCACCCCCCAGCACCATCCACCCCCAGTACCACCTCCAGTACCACCCCCAGTACCACCCCCAGTACCATCCCCAGTACCATCCACCCCCAGTACCATCCCCAGTACCATCCACCCCCAGTACCACCCCCAGTACCACCCCCAGTACCATCACCAGTACCATCCACCCCCAGTACCACCCCCAGTACCATCCCCAGTACCATCCACCCCCAGTACCATCCCCAGTACCACACCCCAGCACCATCCACCCCCAGTACCATCCCCAGTACCATCCCCAGTACCACCCCCAGCACCATCCACCCCCAGTACCATCCCCAGTACCACCCCCAGCACCATCCACCCCCAGTACCATCCCCAGTACCATCCCCAGTACCACCCCCAGCACCATCCACCCCCAGTACCATCCCCAGCACCATCCACCCCCAGTACCATCCCAGTACCACCCACCAGTACCATCCACCCCAGTACCATCCCCAGCACCATCCACCCCCAGTACCATCCCCAGCACCACCCCAGTGGATGGGGAGATACAATGTCCACCTGTAGAACCTGGAGAAGGTGCCAAGTGTCGTCTAGGAGGCGGCAGCACATAGTTCGTCCAGGGGCGGCCCCTTCAGGGTGGCACATGATGTGGACACCGCCCCGGTGGAATGGCAGCGCACACCTGGGGCGGATGCTGTCCTGCGGCCTGGTAGGAATGGTGAATGGTGTCCACCGCCCAGTGGGACAGGTGCTGCCTGGAGCTGGGCCTCGGTAGCAGACAAACAGCTGGTCAGACATCCACAGCAGCTATGTAGCTTCTCGGAGCTCTGACTGGGCACAAGAGGTCTGGCCAGCCCCCCGGGTCACCCGACGGGGGGTCATATCAAGCGAGTCTTATAGGCTGGTTGGCTCGCAGACCCAACGGCACCTTCGGAAGGAAAGCGGCGTTCACAGCGTGACGCCCGCTACAACCGGATGCCACCTGAGGCATGCTGGGTGAACAGACAGAGCGTGCAGCTCCCCCGCACGCTTCGCCGTGGTAATGGCCAGCAGGAACGCCGTCTTGCGTGACACATTCTGCAGCTCCGCCGCTGCCAGGGGCTCAAAAGGAGGCTGACACAAGCTCTCCAGGACCAGATGCAGATCCCAGGCTGGAGGCTGTGGGGCTCTAGGAGGGCAAAGTCTCTGCAGCCTTTCTGACCAGAAGAACCGTTTCAGTGGCTTTCCTCAAGTCCAGTAGATCTGGAGCCATAAAGAACTTTGAACCTTTAAAACGAGGAGAAAGCAGCTCAGGAAGCTTCACAAACAGAAGCCAGATCTTCTGATGCATTCATGAAGTTTTAACTCCAGTTCAGAAAAGAGAAACATTTCATTACTCTCAACTTGTTTTTGTTCTTGATTTTAACAGTTTTGTTCTTTTCAGGGCTTTTTTTATTGATAATTTTGAAATTTGAGCCATTTTAGTTCTTTTTAACAGTTTTCTATGCTTTTTTTCTGACATATTTTATTTTCTTATGTGAGAAAGTGGAGACATTTTCAGGTTTTTTAAGCCGTTCTATCATATTTCCTAATTTCTTGTGGTTTTAGCTATTTTACCAAATTTTACTTGAACCTTGTTTAAATCTGTTTTAACCAAGAGTGACGAATCATAGAATCATATAAAGATAACATAAATGTTTATTCGGGTATCAAAGGCTTCATGGAGCCGCTACAGAGGGACTGAAGAGCCACATGTGGCCCCAGAGCCGCAGGTTGAACACCCCTCGTCTGAACAGCAGTGAGTGACGGAGTGAATCTCCGTCAGGGTTTAACCCGAGCCCTCTCTGCTCCTCCAACCTTATCTCATCCACCCAGGGAGGCTTTCCCTGTGACCTCCTGGTCCTCTGGGACACCAGCTGACACACACACACACACACACACACACACACACACACACACACACCAGTCTCAGTCCCCTGAGGTCATTACCATCCGTCGGCTCGTAGCTTCTCTCTGCCCATTCAGAGCTGCTGACGTGCCTTTGTGCTCAGTAATTCTTCGCACAGAAGACCTACACACACACACACTCACACCCTTGAACCCCTCCTTCACACCCCTCCGTCTACTGCGGCCCATCTGTGACCCCATCCCCCACCCTGAACCCCATATCCGCCTCGTCTTGCTCCAAACTCCGACAGACTCACCAGCTGTTTCCACCGACCGGCCGGCCGGCTGAACACCGTCCTGGAGACAGGTGGCAGGAGGGGGGGGCACGGCGGCCTGCCCCTCCTGCCTGCCCCTCCTGCCCGCCCCTCCTGCAGGTCTCTTTTTGACCATCTACACTGTAATAAGTGTTTCCACAGTAGGAAATACTTCACACTTCTTCCACTTAATAAACAGCATGTTTACCTGTGAATGTTAGCAGCAGTCTAAACTGCCAGCGCTGGTTCTACATGACTCTAACTGCTGCATGTAGAAACGCAAACTTCCTCAGTCTCTCCACGGACTCTTTATATTCATGTATAAAAGAGAGATCGTCAACATAAAAATACATCCTGCTCTCACCAGAATAGATGAAAGTGACGGGTCTGTCCTGCTGAGCCGATGCCAGCTTTATTTTTAGCACAAACTACACACTGTGCAGGGAGCTGGGGGGGCCGAGGGGGTCTGGAGGGGGGCGGCTGGACCCGGGTCAGTGCTCCTGTACACACATACCAGAATGGAAACCGCGGGTCAGTGCTACTATTCTCGTCCGGTTGTGAAGTGTCAGAGGAGGCCCGGCCGGAGGTCTGGAGCACCGGGCCCTCGGTCCGGACCGGATCTGGTGATCCGGCTCTCAGGATCCCCTGCTGGAGGAGGACTGGGAGCCATGAGCAGTCAGCTGGGCTGCTCCAGACGCCCGCTAACAAGACGGCTCAGTCCGGAGCAGGAAAAAGGCTCTTTTGAAGCTCCGACAACAAAGGCAGCTTCACACCCCCAAACTCTGTGTGTGTGTGTGTGTGTGTGTGTGTGTGTGAGATGAGCTCAGCACTGTTGCACACTCGACTGGACATCTGCCACTTGACTCCTTGACACTGAGTCGGTGGGGGGGGGGGGGGGGGGGGGGGGGGGGGGGGGGGGGGGGGGGGGCGTTCACGTTAGCATGCGCTCAGGCTGAAGTTGGCTGCAGTTCAGGACGGGAGAGACACCGAGCTGAGCGGCAGTCAGACGTCCAACAAGTCCAGGCGGGTTCAGAGATTCCGATCGTACAGAAACGCCGCAGGACTCGTTTTAGATTCAGTTACAGTGTGACGATATAAAACCTGCTCCATGTTTCAGTAAATGTACAAATACAAGCGTTCATACATTCATCCAGATACACACATACACGACAAAAGAACAGTCACTTGGTTTTTTTTTTTCTCATTGTTTCATCTCTTTGTTGCTGTTTTGTCTATCTGCAATTTTTTTTTCTGTTTCTTGTCTTATTGTTGCTGTTTTGTCTATTCGGGGTTTGTTTGTGCGTGTTTGTAGCTGTTTGTGTTTTATTGTTGTTGTGTCAGGTCTCTTTGTTGTTGTTTTGTGTTTGTTTGTAGATGTTTCTTGTCTCCTTGTTGTTCTTTTGTTTTTGTTTCTTGTTTCTTTGTCATAGTTTTGTCTCTGTGCTTGTGTCTTGTCTGTTTGTTGTTTGCATTTGTTTCTGTCTCCTTGTTGTTGTTTTGTCTCTGCGGTTGTTTCTTGTGTCTTTGTTCTTGTTTTGTGTTTGTTGTCTCGTTGTTGTCATTTTGTGTTTGTTTCTTGTCTCCTTGTTGTTTTGTTCCTGTTCTATGTGTGTATACATGGTCTGGAGCCTCATCCCTTCTGCTGCCGACAAACCAACCAACCAGAGTGAATTACTGGAAGCTGAAAGTCGAACCTCAGTCTTTCTCTGGCAGTTTGGACTCGACGCCGATTTCCCAAAATACAGAGGAGAGGAAACAATGGAGGAGAAGGTTTTGCCCCCGGAGCTGGAAACACTCAACTCTCTAACGATGTGGTGGAAAACGGGCCTCAGGCTGTAATTATGTGACAGAGACGGGACGTTTTCAGAGCCAGCGCTACAGTTTTAGATCCCGAAGTGAAGGTCCGGGGTTCCGAGAGCGAGGGAGGCGGCAGACCCCGAACGGGAACCGTTGTTCCACCGTGGCTTCACTCCAGAAAGGAGGGCCACGGTGGACTCTGCTCTTCTACACAGTATTCACTTGTTTTTGTCCTGGTGGGAAACGTCCTCCTCCTGAGACCTCAGACAGGAAGGACTTGAATTTGAACCGGGACTCAAACCAGGGATGTCATGCTGTGAGGGGAGAGAGCAAACCGCTGCGCCCGATCCCTTCAAACAGCAGGAAACAGGTGAAGCACCAGCAGAGAGAGATCAGAGACTTTACCAGCTTCAGAGCAGTCTGAGCTGCAGCCTCCACCCAGCCTCCACCCACCCTCCACCCATCCTCCACCCATCATCCACCCATCCTCCATCGATCCTCCACCCATCCTCCAGCGATCCTCCACCCAGCCTCCACCCAGCCTCCGCCCAGCCTCCGTCTAGCCTCCACCCACCCTCCACCGATCCTCCACCCAGCCTCCACCCAGTCTCCACCGATCCTCCGTCCAGCCTCCACCCAGCCTCCGTCTCGCCTCCACCCAGCTGCACATCCTGCATTTGCATTTCCCACAGACTTCAGCTGCTCTGCAGAGGACCGAGCTGTGGAATATGGAAGCCACCCAGACTAAAAGTTTTTGTCTTTTTATTTATTTGTTTATTTATGTATTAAACCCCCCCCACACACACACACACAAATAGTTTTCAGTGTTTTTAATTTTTTATTCATATATTTAAATTTAGAGACAGAACATAACAAAAAAGCCCAACAAAAAGTTAAAGATATAAAATTGCCAAAGCAAACACTGACTGCTCACATGAAAAGGTTTTTCTAATGGTTTTTTTGTTTGTTTGTTTATTTATTTTATTTTCGGATCTTTTTAAATGTAACTAAAGAAAAAAGCCCTAATATGAAACGAAAGAACCCCCCCATCACCCAAAAAGTAAAATAAATAAAGAAATGACTAAAGAAATAAAGAAATACATAAATAAAGCATAAACTGCCTCTCTGCGTGTGCGTGTGTGTGTGCGCGCGCGTGTGTGTTCTGAATTCCGCTGGCGCTCCAGAGCAGAGGGACTCGAGGGACTATATCGCGCGGCGGAGGAGCACCGCCCCGCGGCTCCAGGCTCCGCCGCTCCGCTGAGCTCAGACTGAGTGAGTCCGCTCGAGCTGCGGTCGAGCTCGAGATGCGTCTGAGAGGGGATCAATAAACAACAACAACAACAACAACAACAACACCGCCAGCCAGCTGTCAGCCTCACAACACCCCCACCTCCAGGAACAACTTTGTGCGCCTCGAACCGAGACGACCTGGACTTTTTGTCCCGCCGCTGCTGGTCGCTCCGGGTCCGGGTCCGGGTCCGGGACCGCTGGACCTGAGTGAGGCTGAAGATGTCCATCCTGCCCTTCACCCCCCCCATCGTGAAGCGGCTGCTGGGCTGGAAGAAGGGCGAGCAGAACGGCCAGGAGGAGAAATGGAGCGAGAAGGCGGTGAAGAGCCTGGTGAAGAAGCTGAAGAAGACGGGCCAGCTGGACGAGCTGGAGAAAGCCATCACCGCGCAGAGCGCGAGCACCAA
Organism: Salarias fasciatus; assembly: GCF_902148845.1. Lineage (NCBI taxonomy): Eukaryota > Metazoa > Chordata > Actinopteri > Blenniiformes > Blenniidae > Salarias > Salarias fasciatus. The sequence continues at coordinate 39,034,332 of NC_043745.1, read as the reverse complement.
ATGCATCACCATCCCCAGGTCAGTGCACGCGCGCGCGCGTACGCATACGCGTGGCTCCGTGCGCCCTTTTACGCACCGGCCCGCGGTCCGACCCGCGGCGCCTGCGCTCCGTGCGTCAGGCTGACACGTCGACGTGGGTCCTCGCGGAGCTTTGACGTCCCGCCGCGCAGGTTCGAGCTCGCGGAGGAGCCGCGCGCGGCGCGAATGGAGTCCAAGTTATATAACTTGGCCTTAATCTGGGGACGCTTTCTGCTGCGTGGGCGAGTGCGTGCGTGTTTGTGCGTGTGCGTGTCAGCGCTTTATTCTGCACCTGTAGTTGTGTGTTGCTGGATATTGTGCCTTCAGGTCGCTGGTTTGAAACCTGAACGTCAACAACTTTGCTAAAAGTTGCGCTGGATGCAGCAGCTCCGCAGAGCTCCAGGGACTGGAGCGCCAGGTCCTGGCTGGACCTGCTCCAGCATCAGTTCCCGTCAGGTCCTGACTCCTGTCAGCCCTCTGAGGCCAGACTGCATCACGTGATCGCTGCTGAGGGTTCACCCATCATGGCTCCTTCCCCGGGATGCCGGTTCGAGTCCAGCGGTACATTTTGTCCTCCGTGTTCTGCTGCATATCAATGAGAGAGAGTTAGGTAACCACCATGAGCGCTGCTCTCCCGCTCTCTCTCTCTCTCTCTCTCTCTCGCTCTCTCTCTCTCTCTCCGCTCTCTCTCTCTCTCTGTCTCTTGCAGTCTGAAAGTTGCTAGTTCGATTCCCTAACTGGCGTCTTTCTTTCTGTCTTCCTCAAAGTGATGTTGGTTCAGACGTGAAGTTGTGTTGTGTTTGTTGTGTTTTCTCCCGTCTACACGGCAGTGGCGCCCAGGCGTTTTCCGAAAGTTCCAGCTGTTTTCTAAAAGTTGCGTTTTCAATCAATGACAGAGTTGGAGCATTTTCAAAAAGTTTTGTTTTCTCCCGTCTTCACAGTGACGTTGCCCAAGTGTTTTCAAAAAGTTCCACCTTGGGTTCCGTTTTCGAAAAGTTCAGTTTTTCCTCATTTTCTTGGAGTTGGAGCGTTTACAAAAAGCCGGAGTGTCTTTAAAAAGTTCCACCTCGGGAGCTGTGTTCAGTGGCTCTGAGCGTCGTCGTGTAAACAGAATGAAAGTTTATTGATTCTCCTGAAAGCGTCTCTGATCGGCGAGGCCGACGGCCGGAGCTTCACTTCACCTGCGCCTGGGGGGCTGTGGCCCGGTGGGGCCCGGTGGGGCCCGGTGGGACCCGGTGGGACCCGGTGGAGCCCGGTGGAGCCCAGTGGGACCCGGTGTGGCCCAGTGGGACCCGGTGTGGCCCGGTGGGACCCGGTGGGGCCCGGTGGGACCCGGTGGGACCTGGTGTGGCCCAGTGGGACCCGGTGGAGCCCAGTGGAGCCCAGTGGGACCCGGTGTGGCCCGGTGGGACCCGGTGTGGCCCGGTGGGACCCGGTGGGACCTGGTGGAGCCCGATGGGATCTGGTGGAGCCCAGTGGGACCCGGTGTGGCCCGGTGGGACCCGGTGTGGCCCGGTGGGTCCCGGTGGGACCTGGTGTGGCCCAGTGGGACCCTGTGGAGCCCGGTGGGACCCGGTGGAGCTCAGTGGGACCCGGTGGGACCCGGTGAGACCCGGTGGAGCCCGATGGGATCTGGTGGAACCAGTGCAGCATTGCTGAGTTAAAGTTCCTCAGGTTGCTCAGCTGTCAGGACCCCCCCGCCCGGTAGCGGCGCGGTGTGCGGGGTGGGAAGCGAACGCCGCAGCGGCGCCACGCCCACATTCCTGCCCGCTGCCAGGGAGCAGATCCCGGCTTGCCCGGCCCGGCGCTGGCAGCTCGGCTCGCCCGGGAAGTTAAATAATGCCCGTCATGATCCGGGTCTCATGTTTCTCACCGGTAAGGCGGAGGGGAAGAGGCAGGGTGCATTAAGACCCCCCGGGACCGCCAGGACCCCCCCGGACCCCGTTCCGGTCGGACGGCAGGCCTGGCTGTCACCGCGGCGCCCTGGACCCGGTCCCTGGAGAGCTGCTGCTTCTATTAATTCCTCCTCCGGTCCGGCGGCTGACAGCAGCTGCCGGCGTGTCCGGGCCTGTCCACGGGGAGCGCCCCCCCTACACCCCCCCCACCCCCCAGCCCCCCAGCCCCCCGCCGACACATGAACTCCTCTGGCTGCTCCGAGCCGGGATGCAGCAGCCGGTGGTCCTCTGCTCGGTCCAGTGGGTCCGGTCACCGTCAGGTTGTTGGTAAAAAGACCCGGTCGGTCAGTCGGCCTGAACCGTGGCGTCAAACCGCAGAACTTCTGACTGGAGAGGAAACGGTTCTGACGGGTTCAGGAGAGTTCTGCTTTTTCACGCCAACAATTTGGAAACGGTCAGTTCTCACACAAGTATTGCTGTGAATGTTAAAATGACCAGGACCAGGAGAGTCTGGACCGGGACAGTCTGGACCGGGACAGTCTGGACCGGGAGAGTCTGGACCGGGACAGTCTGGACCGGGACAGTCTGGACCGGGAGAGTCTAGACTGGGAGAGTCTGGACCAGGAGAGTCTGGACCGGGAGAGTCTGGACCGGGACAGTCTGGACCGGGAGAGTCTAGACCGAGAGAGTCTGGACTGGGAGAGTCTGGACCAGGAGAGTTTGGACAGGGACAGTCTGGACCAGGACCTGGACCTGGACCTGTCCTGGTCTTGCTGGTGACCATGGGATGTAAAGCAGTCTGTTCTCTAAAGTCTTGTAATCAGGTTCGTGTGTGTGTGTTAGGCTGTGTGTGCAGCGGGGTAGCCTCAGTGTGTGTACACACACACACACACACACACACACACACACACACACACACACACACACGCTCAGTCTTGTATTTCTATCCTTGTGGGGACCGTCCATTGACTCCCATTCATGTCTAGCCCCTAACCCTAATTAACCCTAACCCACACCACAACAAAGCCTAACCCTAAAGAAATGTTTTTGCACTTTTACTTTTTTCAGTAACAACAACATGGTCAAGAAAACACTGTTTCTCCTACTTAGGACCGGAAAAAGGTCTCCACAAGGCACGTCGTTCCATGTTTTGCTATCCTTGTGGGGACACTTGGCCCCGACAAGGATAGAAATACAAGAACACACACACACACACACACACACACACACACACACACACGTCCCAGCTGGTTCACGCTGCTGATAACTGCTGCATCTCATCCAGAGACGTGAGTCACCGTGACTGACTCAGAGCCCCGGACCCCGGACCGCCGCCTCGGCTCCGCCCCCGCTCGCTGCCTCGGCTCCGCCCACCTGGGCTGCCTGTGGTTTCCACACTGCGCTGAGTTCCTCTCATTTCTGAGGCCGAGCAGTGAAAGCTGCGGCGCTGCGGTCCCAACCCGGCCTCCGGCCTCCCCTAGCTCCCCTCGCTCGCCATTCCCCCTGCTTGAGCTCCTCTTCCTGTGAGTGTGTGTGTGTGTGTGTGTGTGTGTGTGTGTGTGTGGGCCAATCAGAGCCCGGCTCCCTCTCTGGGCGGCGTGGAGCGGAGCAGCCTGACTCACCGGCGCCGCCCCTCCTGTTATTTTAAGAGTGACGCCTCGGTGAAGCTGCAGGCCACCGGTCGATCGAGGAAAGAGGGGGTCAAGGGGTGAAAGGTCAACCAGACATCGGCTGATTTAGGCCCAATCCTACTTCTCTTTCTAGCCCTACCCCTTTGAAACGGAGTGCTAAGGAGTAGGGCTGAAAGTAAACCCCTCCGAATTGGGACACCCCTCCGACAATCGTGTACGTCATCAGGAGTCGCCGCTGCCGATGACGCAGGCAGATGCAACAATTGTTTGCCGAAGAAGAATGTTTTTCTTACATTTTAAAACTTTATTCATTGAGAAATAGTGACATTAATGAACTTCTTTCGTTGCGGACGCCGCCATCTTGCCTATCTTGCAAAGCTGGCGGCTGGTGGCGAGGGGCGGTGGCGGGAGCGCTTGTTTTGTCCGCCTACACCGCAAGTGGCGGGCGGGGTCAGTTCACTTCCGCATTGGTGGGAGCGCTCGTTTCCACACCCGCGCATTCCAGGTGGGCGGTGTTGAAGAAACCAGTTTATTGAAAATAGTCGTCTATCTGTTGTGTTTGGAATGCGCCAAAACAAAACAAGCGCTCCCGCCGCCGCCCCTCGCCACCGGCCGCCACTGCGTCATACCCCTCCGTTTGGAGTGTGCCTCGGGAGACTCTCCGTTTGGAGGGGTGAATAGCCCTCCCCCTTCCCCCTACCCCTCCGTCATAATGGCGGTCGGGACACTCCTACCCCTCCACGTGAACACGCAAAACGGAGGGGGAGGGCCGAGGGGGAGGGCCGAGGGGGAGGGCCGAGGGGGAGGGCCGAGGGGGGAAACGGGATTCAGCCTGAGTGACTCTTCTCTGCACACCTAGTGGACCGACGTGAGAACTGCACCGCTGTCAGTGTTTCTGTCGTTGCCGTGGAAACGGACACGTTGCCGTGCGAAGGAGAAGTGTCCTGAAACCAAGATTGGATGGAACGCCGAGTTCCCCTTCGGAACATTCCAAACGGCAGCTGATATTCAGAAACACACACTCTCACACACTCTGTCCATCCCATGGACGTGGACCGTTGATGCTTCTTCTGTCTGGTTTTAAACTCTAGAACAGCGTTTTGAAACCTTCATGACCAAAACAACCGTTTCAGTGACTTTCAGTCGAGTCCAGTATTCTGCAGCCATAAAGAACATTTTTGTTCCTGATTTTCACAGTTCCGTTCCTCTTTTTGAGCTTTTTTTATTGACAGTTTTGAAATTTTAGCCATTTTACCTCGTTTTAAACAGTTTCCTCTGCTTTTTTTTCTGCCGTATTTCATTTTGTAATGTTAGAAATTGGAGACATGTCACGTTTTTTAAGCTGTTCTATCATTTTTTTCTCCATTTCTTGTGGTTTTTTTCTATTTTTCCCAATTTTACTTGAACCTGTTTTGAATCCCTTTTCAACCAAGAGTGGCGAATCATATAGTAATTTGAAATAAGTTTAATGTTCATTCACGCTTCATGTGGTGAAGGCTTCATGGAGCCGCTCCAGAGGGACTGAAGAGCCACAGGTTGAGCACCCCTGCATCAGACTGTCAGACCGTCAGGTTATCGGTGTTCTAGTGAGTTCGACTGTACTCAGCTTGTTTCTCAACCTTCGAAGGTCTCCCAACCTCATGAAAGATGTCATTTGTGCCCAAAGCGCTGAGGTTTCCCGCCACATTCGCTCATCTGTCATGGCGAACCCGACGTGGCTGACTAACGGACTGTACTCAACATTGTCCTAGGCTTTACTTATTGTCTCATGCTAGCTGTTGCCAAAGCTGTCCGTCCCTGGGAGAGGGATCCATCCATACTGTGGTTCTCCCCAAGATTTCTTCTTCTCCCACTGGGTTTTTGGAGTTTTTTCTTGCCGGATGTGAGGGTCTAAGGCGGTGGTTGCTTCGTTCTGTCTCGTTACTGTAAATATTGACATATTACCATTATGCTTAATCACTGTTTTTACTTTTACCGACCAATGTAACATCTTGAAGCCCTCTGAGGCAACTGTTGTTGTGATACTGGGCTATACAAAAATAAATTGATTGATTGATTGATTGACTGTTAGTTAGCTGTGGCTAATTAATCCTTCTTGCTAGGTCTGGCTAACTAGTACTGCTAGCTAGCTCTGGCTAATTGATACTGCTAGCTAGCTCTGGCTGACTAATACTTCTAGCTAGCTAGCTAGCTAGCAGCGCGGCGTACAGCGGCGCCCATCAGGCTGTTTTAACAGTGAGACTCGTTTCTGAACAGGCGTCGTGACTTGAGTTGAGAATCAGCTGTTTGCCGTGGCTGTTAGAATGCTGAAGAAGGCGGCAGGAGAGACGGCTCCTCTGCGTTCGGCGCTCGGCTCGTGAGTCACCGCCGAGCCGCTCGGCCGCTCCTTCTGTTCGCAGCCTGCTGATAACAGGAAACCTCTCAGCGTTTTATTACTGCTGAGACTCAGAGTCTGCTCGTCAGAGGAGATAACGCCGGTGCGGCTGAAGCCATCTGGGCTGCGGACGAAGGTTCTCCGTGAAGCTCTGCTCCAGCCGGAGCTTCAGACCAGAGTCCAGAATGAAGCTTGGTCAGCTCTCAGCCTGAAGCTGAATCTGGATTCTATGATTCTAAAAAAACTGTGTTGACAGAACCTTCTCTGAGCTTGTTCTTTTGTTCTGTTGTTCCAGTATCAGAGGTTAGCCAGAGCTAGCTAGCAGTATTAGTTAACCAGAGCTAGCTAATACTATTAGTTAGCCAGAGCTAGCTAGCAGTATTAGTTAACCAGAGCTAGCTAATACTATTAGTTAGCCAGAGCTAGCTAGCAGTATTAGTTAGCCAGAGCTAGCTAATACTATTAGTTAGCCAGAGCTAGCTAACAGTATTAGATATCCAGAGCTAGCTAACAGTATTAGATAGCCAGAGCTTGCTAACAGTATTAGTGAGACAGCGCTAGCTAGCAGCACTAGTTAGCCAGATCTAGCTGGCATCAGCAGCTTTAGCCTCCAAAGTAGGGTTACCAACTGTGCCGTATTAGCCGGGACGTCCCATATTTGAGCCAAAAGAGGCTTGCCCCGTGCGGGACGTTGTTTGTCCCGGCCGCACGGGTAAAGGCAAGACGCATATATTTTTTCTCTCTGTGTTCTGAAGTCTGAAGGCATAGCATGTAATTCGAGGGCCCAGCCACTAGGGGCGCTAGAACCAGAGCAGGAGCTCACTGTAAAGCTACTCCGTTTGGGTAAGAACAAGAAGGGAACAGACAGTGGTGTGGCGCTATGAAGAGTTTGATCCGGTGTATCTGTCTGTTCTTTCAAGTTCAAGTTTCTATTTTTATCTGTTGATCTGCCGCTTGTGCGTACGTCCATAGACATGTAAGCTTGTGCCGTTTCCATATCGGATTTATTTTGCTTAGTTCATTGATTTGTGTGTGCTGCTGCGGACTGTGGTGTGTGTTTTCAGTTTAGATACTGCACCCTGTTGGGTTTTTTTTGTTCAGTAGGTTTTTCAGTTTTGATTTTGTACTTTTTTAGTTGAAAATTAAAAAAAAGAACATGTTAAAATCCAGAAGAGACAGCAGCTGTTTGATGTTATTTTGCACATTTAGCCATAAATATAGAATAGAATAGAATAGAATAGAATGGAAGACTTTATTAATCTCACAGTGGAGAAATTTCCAGGTGTATAGGCTCATAGAACCCACAGCGGGGTGCAAAAGTAATGAATGGTGCAATAATGAACAAGTAATACTGCAAATCGTAGGATTGATAATAGAAGCTAAAGACAATGAAGATCTAACTGTATGTACAACATGAATCTTAAAAATATAACAGGAAATATATAATATATACAATATATACAATACAATATGCAATATACGATGCAATATATAATTATACAGCATGATATATAATATGTAATATGTTTTAGCGGAGTGAACGGATGATAAAGTGGTGCTGTATTTCTTAAGGAAATTCAGCGACAGGATGTTATAATGTCCAGGATTAT